>NW_010165492.1:0-3047 GCF_000695765.1 Mesitornis unicolor | reverse complement strand
CCCCTACTATAGCCAACAAGCAGGAGGAAAACAGAGCATTTCTAACCTGCATGGACAGATGCAGGACCAGAATATTGCAAGGAATAAGGTGCTCACTGGAAACTGAGAACAATCTTTCAGAGCACAAATTACATTTAAGAATTTTATTCTGGGTTTTATGGAATACTTTTTATAAAAATTAATATGCTAGATCTTCAGTTACTTTTCATTCTACTCCAAAATGAAGACAATGCTTCGTTCAACCCAGCACTGCTAAGATCCTTCTTTCATTTGACCAAGGAAACCATACAGTGTGTACAGATATTGTTTCAGCTGCACCATTTTGTCTTTTCTCCTCTTTGGGGGATAAAACTCTTGGTTTTAGCAGAAAAGTTAATGTAATAAACTCTGTAGAGCCAAAAAATACAGGAACCAAGTAGGTACTTTATAATAAATCTGATCATCTCTAGATGATTGACATTACAATTATTATAAAGTGAATTCACTATTAGAATAGTCACAGAAAATGCTATCATTTTATAAATATACAGATATAACGGCAATTAGACAACAAAGAACTGCATATTCAAGAATTTCTTCAAACACTAAGGAAATCTAAGTAGAAACGAAACTATCAGCATACATGAGCAGTCCATGATCTTTTTCATATGTTATCAATTTCGGAATCTCTAAATTAGGAAGAGTACATAATTCTTGAACAGATCATGGTGCCAGCATATATAAGGGACATTACTCAGGACCACTGCCTCTCAGTAAGCTAGTACCAGGAACTTACTCTAGACCATTAAACTCACCCAGTACAGTTTTTTAATCACAAGGCAATCCTTTCTGTGGCAATACAGTCACATGAAGACAAACTGAATTTGCCCTAAACAGCTGTCTACATCTTGTAGGCATCTAATGAAGCTCCCATATGCCACTTTATGGACTTCATGTTGAGTGTGTGAGCATTAGACATTTGCCCTGTGGCTTCTTGCAGCCAGAATGAAGCTGGGTTGGGCATGCAAGCTTGGACACAGGCAGCTGCTCCTGACAGCTTTCTTCAGCAGCCCTTGTACCAACCTAACCCTCCTGCTGGTCATGAAGCAAAGCCATAGCATGAGATGTACATTATTAACATCTATTCAGTGGATAGGTTGGTATAAGAATAAAGGATAGTTAAGAATCTTAGATTAGCAATCCCCACACATATAAACCAATCTACAAAGACAGTTTCTTCTACAAGAAAGTGGTTTCTTTAACAAGAAAACTCACAGGTACTACAATCACACATGTCAGACAGTCATGGTATCCTTTACACTAACTGGGCTTGAGAATTTTTACTTTTTTGCTCAGAATAGCATTTGGGACCTTAACAAAACATAGTTAAAACCTGATGAACCAAGGAACTATGGAGACAGAATATCAATCTAATAAGTAGCCTTGAGAGCAGGATGTGCCTGCATGCTGGCTCAGCATAGGAATTGAAATGTCACATATGAAATAAATTTCCATACCTGAGTATTCTGTTTCAATGGGTGACTATAATGAGCACAAACTCACTGAAAACAAAAGAAAACAGTGGAAAACAAGACACTTGCTCTTTGAGCTTCTAATAAATCTATTTAAAAGTGTTTTCTGCTGACTCTGAGGACTGATGATGTGGATTAGAATTCAGTTTTAGCATACATCAAAAAAAGCCATGAATGTCACATCTTAAATCCTGTCAGGATGCTAGAATTTAAGCTCACTTTATTTCTGATCTGGAATATAAACAATTTGAAAGGATTAAGGAACTCCTCAGGACACAGAGAAATCACCATCTTTGTTGCTGTAATAGAGCCATGAATATGTCCTCATGAGAAATGTTTCCATCCATTTTCAATCATGTAAACATGTGTTGATTGTTCAAACCTCTGGGAGAAAGACAAGCTGCTGCTCCCACTTCATCTGCTGCTCAGAAGGTTGCTGCTTTGTCTGTAGAGCTCTGCTGATGCTGCTTGCAGTCAGCCCTCCATTGTTCCAGCCTGTCTTTTCATATGCCTCAAGGGACTGAAAGGATGGTGCAGATGGTAAACAAACGCGCTTTATGGTCTTTGAGCTTACACTGAGAAATTCAGATTTGCTTTTCATTTCTGCAATGCAACTAAGCAAAGAAATTACTCAAGTTTATTATTCAAGCTGGTTCTCAGTCCTGTGCAACTCCTCCACGATTGTACTATGTACAGTAGAGGTATTTCCCCTCAGTCTCAGAAAGCTGACTGACAAGTTTAAGAAATTCATTATGTACCTAAATTTCACCAGGCTATATCATTCTGCTTAAATGGTACAGATACAACCCAGAGCTCTAACCAGTTCAATTTTCAAAACCTGAGGCTTTATATCATATACATCCTACCACATAAGGGGTGTGGTAGATGGGTCCTGGAATTTGCACGTACCAGTCCAGTTCACAACTCGAACAAAATAGATGTACACTTCCTTCATTGCATCCTGTAACTAGCTCATCTGTGACAGTTTATTCCTGATAGGATGCTGTCCTCAGTCCTATCAGAAATCTAGATCACCTTCAAAGGCTTATCTGACCAACGCAGATCTAAGTAGTAGCATGTAACTAGAAAGAAATACAGGTTTTGATCAAGCAAAACATTTTACAGAAAGATATAGCAACAAAACAAGAACGGACTTAATTCATTTAAAATATCATTAGCATTATAACTTATTTTAATTACTACAACCATATTACATACTTAATACTTGCTATATGGTGTAATAAGAAGCACTGCAAACATACAGCTTCCTGGAAAGGACTGCTGGTGTAGAATTCAACTTTAACTTTGCCTTTGGAAATCCATTCCTTTGAAACAGATTCACAAATGTAACATGGAGCAAGGTAATAACCCCAGATCCTTGTACCTTAGAATGTCAGGACAATAGCCATAGTGTTTATCCAGCCTATAAAGACAAGGGGCATTTGCTGAAAAAGATTAAAACAATATTCATTCAATCAGCGAGATCTGGACAGGTTGAAGAGTTAGGTGGGGAAAATTTAATGAAATTCAACAAGG
>NW_010165491.1:1136-2849 GCF_000695765.1 Mesitornis unicolor | reverse complement strand
AGTTTTTATCTAGATTGGCTTGCCAATAAACTTGCACCTACCTGTGGGGCAACTGCATTTGGAAATGAGAGAATAATCTGATTTTTCCATAAAGTCCTTAACTTGGACATAATGATAAAACATGACACCATTTTTAAAATGTGGAAGCTTGCCCACTAAAAGTTGAGCTGAAACACTTCCTAGCCATACACTGATAATCAAGTCACAGGCAGTTTTCTGTATTTTTAATTAGGAAGCACATTCTCTGAAGCTAATAGGAGTTACGTTGGGCAGAAAATTACTTTAATTCTATCTGTACAAATTGATCAGATTCAAAAGAAGAGATGTAAAGTTGGCCACCCTGAGACAGACTACAAGACAAGGCAGGGCATGACAGAGTCCATGCTGGTAAAAATAAAAATCCTTGTTTTGGTACTGCAGAAATTTATCAATACTGTTGTTGAAATATTTAGAGGCCTATGGCATTAATGGCTTTAAAATATTAACTGTACGTAACTGTAGGAAGAGAGATGCTGAGAAGCACTTTCTTTTGTATTTTCTTTTCCCTTTTCCCATTTTGTTTCATAATGCAGCACCTGTGCTAGGAGAGTCCATATCTTACTTTCCAGTGCCTGTCTATGCCTTTTGATTTACTAGAAGAAAGGAAGCAACATAAGAGGACTGGAGAAACACCCCCTCTCTCAGGTGACTGAGTGGCTTATTCCATAACACTCCTATCCTATATTAAAGAAGTAAAAGGTTCCAGGTTAGGAAATAAACTAAGACTTATCCTTCTTCTCCCTCTAGCCTCTGCTCAACCCCCAGACAGTACAGAACGTTGTGATCTGATCCTTCTTGAGGTTTGGGAGGAGAGGAAAATTGTTCATATTTATGAGGCTTCACTTGGACCAGTTTTTAGTTTGTGAGATATAAAGTGTTTTCAGGAACTTTTATATTAAAGGAGCTATGTAACCTAAAGAACAGTGTCTTCCTAGGAACTAGAATTCCGTGTTCATATTTATCTTATGTAAGGTAAATGTATCTTATCTTATGAAAGATAAACAAAATCTTCCAGCTCTGTGAATCAGTTATGACACTAGTATCTTCCTCTTGTTTCTGAATTTTAAAATATATGAATGCATTTACTTCCTGTCAAGACTTACATCAAGTAGTGTTATACAGTCTGTGATCTCTGATCTGTGAATGCAAAATGGTGCCTTCAAACTCCCTAGTGCATGTTGAGCAACAAAGAAATAATCTCACACTAGACACAGTGTGCATGGTGTCTTTCTGTTTGATCATTCTAAAAGTTGTGAACAAGCAAGCTGTCATTTGGCTATTGATTTTCCTTTATTGGATCCCATTTTCCTCTCCTGATATCAGAAAATATTCCTGATATTCTAATCTTAGTTCTCTGTTGCTGTCATTAAAATTTAGGGGTACCTTCCTCTTGTGAAGGTTACATTTTGACAGCAGAAAACAAAGAACAAAACACATCCGCCTACTGTACTGTATTCAAATTGGACACAAATCTTGACACAGACCCCCTGCACCTGTGTGCATACGTACTTTATAAACATATGCATGATTTTTAAAGAAAAATATCACAAGTGTTCTGTATTCTATTTTTCTAAATTGTTAGCAGTGTTCTCACCACATCTGAGCTACTCCAAATACTCTAGAAGTAAAAGAAAAAGCTGTCTCCTCTATCTACAAATCTTATTTACAGCTTTC
>NW_010165491.1:0-1105 GCF_000695765.1 Mesitornis unicolor | reverse complement strand
CCCTACATATACTACTGTTTATTTTCAGTTTGTGGCACACACACTAGTGCTCTCTGATAAAGCGGATCCTGCTTCATCATCTCCAAGTCCCTACAGATTTTCACGTACTGTGTGATTAATTACAAGTTTTCTACGCCTCTTGTTCTTTTCAGTTAAAACCAAACAGGAACAACAACATACAAAATGCTACTACAAGTTCTTCCTCAAGAAAAAGAAACAACTAAGCCCAATGTTTTTCATATTTATGTGCTGCATCACCTCATTCGACCACCCTTTTCCCATCAGACAGCTTGGGACTGTGGTAGGGCATGTGGTGTGATTGGCTCAGGGCAATGAAAGTTCTGGGATGAGTGTGCGGACCAGCTTGCTTGTCTCCTTGATCTACCCAACCTCTGTTTTAACAGAAGACATATTTGAACAGGGTTTGAGACCTACAGGGTATGAGACCTGAATCCTTCTCCGAAATGGATTTAAAATGTGCTGGCACATACAGAAGTTGACTGGAATGCCAGGAGGATCCCACAAGTGTATAAAGCCTCATCTCTTTAAGACAGCAGGGAAAAAAATAGCGAATGTGGCAAAAATTATCATAAAAAACTACACTTAGAATCACTTTCTTCTCCATACCTCTGCCTCTAACTACCTGTGTTTCATCACTTAAAAATTTATATGAATCACAAATGTTAACGAGTACTGAGAATATCTGCTGAAGTACTAAATCAGCATTTAGAATATGTGTACTCAAACTGTGTTAGCTGAAAAAAATTTTGCATAGAGACATGTCATGGTTTAGGCCCAGTGCATAACTGAGCACCACGATGCCCCAAAAAAGGGCTAGTCAAAATAAGGACTGGGAGGGCTTCTCACCACTTAAACAGGTCACAGGCAAAAGACAGACTCATCATAAGGAATAAAAAAACAAAACAAAACAATTTTAAATTGTTATCAACATCAGAGTAGAACAATGGGAGATACAACCAGATCTTAAAAATCAAAACACCTTCCCCCCACCTCTCCCTTCTTCCTAGGCTCAGCTTTTGTTCCTAGTTCATTCACCTTCCCCCTCCCCCTTTTTCTTGAGGTGCAGGGGGATGGGAGTGGGGGT
>NW_010165490.1:0-6144 GCF_000695765.1 Mesitornis unicolor | reverse complement strand
TTTTATTTTTAATGTTTTAAATTGTTTATTTTTATTTTTATTTTTTATTTGTATTTCTATTTCTATTTTTATTTTTACTTCTTTTTTTTTTCACATTAAAAAGTCAGTTCAATTTTTGCAGCAAGGCAACCCCTTGTCAGTGCTGTACACTGTTGCACAAGGTACCTTGCCTGCATCTCATGGATTTTGCTGGAGTCGGGCATCAGATTCAAATCTGAAACTGTAACTGCTAATGAATTTCTTCTGTCCTTTTAGTCTCACTGGTCCAAGATGTGTGCAAGAAACTGGCTATTATGAGGACTAAATATCTGAGACCTTGTTCTAGGATGACGGAAAGATAGGTAAGAAGTTTTCCAGAAGAGCACTGGGTTTGAGAACAGTAGTATGGGAATGCTGAGTTTGGAACTGGGTGGGGCGGGAAGGCATCTGGCTAGATTTGGAGTCATTGAGGGGAATACAGCTGAAAGGAGATGAAGGTACAAGGAAGGAGATTGGTGCTGGTGCAGGACTAGAACAGCAAGAAAGCATATTCAATTTTGATTTCACAGAGATTGTATCAAACAACTAAGGACATCCATCAGAAACTGATAGCAGATGCTCAGGAATAATTTACAGCCTGTGCTAGTTTAGGAACAGCAAGTTCTCTAAATACATCCCCTGTCTGCTTTTACAGAGTGAAAGGAAGAGAGAAAAGTAGAATAATACAGTAGAATTATAAAATGCTGTCACAGTCAGAGTTAAGGAAATGGAAATAGTGAGTGGTTTCTGTGATAGGCCCAGGAGAGCATGAAAACCTTGTTTGATGGCGTAGCTTCTGGATCAATGGGTGATTTTTAGTTCAGTGTGACTCCCTTTTCACATGGCTTATTTTAAAAGAGGGGAAAGCGGCACTTCCAATTTAACAGTGTCTGTAATAATCCTTACAGATGTCATAGGTCTTGTCCTCTCAGTCATTTACTCCCATCTCTACTCCTAAGCCATCTTCTTCCCCATATTCTTCATCTTTCATTTAGGAGCTGCTTTCCTCAGGGGTTCTGACCACCAGCACCCCTAATTTCTGAGTTATTTCCTCAAGCTCCTGTCCACCACCAGCCCACAACTCCCATCAGTCAGTATGGCAATCTGCCTCCTGCACCTGCGCTTGTGGTTTTTTTTGAGCAGCATCATCCTCTTCTCCTTCCCTTTGCACTGGCACCTGGACCTCTCACTGGTGATGGTTCATCCCCTTTCTCCACTTCTCACCCCTTAGAAAATGGATACAAAACTGTTACAAGTATCTGTGTCCCCAAGATTTTAGCTCACAGATGTGTTGGGGTTTTTTTTTAATGTCTTGACGTTCCAGGCTAGTGTTTGTGTGGTTTGTCCCACCATTTCTACTCTTCCTATGATCCATGAGTTTTGGAATATTATGAACTCCAAGTTACCCAGAAGGGAGCGGGGAGAGCACTGACACAGAATTGTGTTAGAGCTGGTGTCCTCTGAGGTGTTCCAGATGACCCAATGCTTTTTGTGCTTCAGCTGCGTTGACTTAAATGACAAATTTTTCCTGCATTTTCTCTGGGGAGAGCATCCCACTTAAGGATGGATTAAAAATTCTTATGGGGCACTGATGACAGAACTGGGAAGATTTAGAATAGCTAGGAAACTTGGTCTCAATTTTTGCTTTGTCTTTTTGCAATATATAATTTTAATAACAACAACTACAGCAAAAATAAAAGTAATTATAGAACCTCCATCCTTGAGATATTCAGAGCTCAACTGGACAAAATCCTGTGCAAACTTATTTAATTAAGCCTGCATTTAGCATCCGGCTAGATTAGATAACATCCAGGGGTCTCTTCTGACCTTAATTATTCTATGAATCCATGATTAGTAGCTGTTAATAGCAATGGCCCTGAAAATGTAGGTTTGAAAGATGCACTGGGAATGGCATGATTATTTACTATACCTTTTTGTGGGTCTTGAACTTAAAGGAAATTATTTACCAATATGCATACATGATATCCTTTAAATGAGGAGATAATTTCTTGTCCCAAGGGGTAAAAGGAACTATAATTTTACTTAAAGCACATGCCTGAATGTCACCGACATCAATGGGCTTTGAAAATGTGCCTCATGTTAGTCATGTGTTACATATTTCCTGGAGTTGTAGCCTATGATGGGGAAGCATTATTAATAACAGAAAAAGGCAATTCCTAGAGATTAGAAAGAGATTACATCACTCAGTACTTCACCTTGGAAAGTCTTTTACCATTCCTCAGAAAACAAGACCATTATAATGAAAAGTCTTCCCTTGGTGACCCTTGAAATCTTATTAGTGAATGGGATTTTTCCTTCCCCAAGGGCCTGATTGACAAACAGCAATGGAGCGATTCCTGTAAGGTTGACAGGAGGGACCTTAACTCTTCTGTTGGCGCTTGTCCTGTGGGCAATGGGAAATAAAATCATGTCTGGGCATTTGTGTCCCATGTTTCACTTTATGCTCCTCTATTTCCAGCCAGATTCAAGGGATGTCTCTCTAAAACTGGAGAAACTTTAAGAACCCTGCTTTGTAATTGAAAGAGAAAACTTGCATCTATTATCATTAAGCAATAATTATTTTGTTTTTCTAGGGAGGATTCAGTAAGATAAACACTTCACAGATAAATAAAATTCCAGGGCTTCAGGCCAAGATATTTATTGACTTAGAAGGTACTTATCTTTTAGTTCACTCCCATGTAAAAAAAATATAATGATAGTAATTATGTTAAAAAACAGATCACTTTTTAAATTATTTAAAAGTACTCTTCCAGAATTTAAGAGGATAATTGCTCCAGCAGCTTTTATGACCAGTGGGGAAAAAATTAGCCACAGGGAAAAGGAAGATCCCAACCTCCTTTTTGTAATTCACTTTTAGTGATTTAATTAATTATTTTTAGTATGGCATCTTCATTTTAAAGACAGCTGGCATTTGGAGAAATAGACTGAATTCTGAGGATAGGAAAAGATTCAGACCCCTTGAAAATAACGGCTTTTCTAAAAGCCCCAGAAGAGAGAGACATCAAAGAATTGTGAGATTGAGTACCCAGATAAAATATAGACATAACTGATAATTAGTTCTCAGAATCTCAGTATCTCAGAGAAATTCAGACATCTGATTATTTTTTTCCCATTCCAAAATCAAACAAAGTGTCACGATATGAAAATTCCCATAATGTTTTCATGTGTAATTAAAATATTTCTTATTTTTATTTTTGCTTAGCTGCTCCATATTGTCATTAATAGTGTAAAGTACATCTTGTAACAAAGATCATGTTGTCCTTTGAGCTTGCCTTCTCCAATCCAACATTCAAATGTCCTGGGAAGTATGAAGCAAAGTGTTCTGCTTTTTACATATATATATATACTTGTTGGAGAATAAAGAGTAATCCATATGGACATCTATAGATAAGAAAGAGATCAGATGATCAAGCTGATAGAAATATCCTCAAAGAGACTAGAAAGCCTGTAAACTACTCCTTACCCAGGATATCCTTCGCATCTCCCCCTCGGTTTTATGAATTCCACCTGTGCTTGTATTAAATATATTCTAAAAGGAATTTAATCAGGTTATCTCAGGTTGATGTAAATACTCAGCCTGAACTAAATTGTTTCCATTTACTGAACATTATAAATAAATAAATAAAAATGCTGATCCTAAGTGATGTTTGCTGTTCTGATTTGATTTCATTTTTGACCTGAAAAAATCAATTACTTCCACAGTCAAGTTTTATCCCCCCTTCTGCTCTAACTTCATACTTAGGTTAATGGACTGTTGAGTCAGAAGGGACCAGTGTGTTAATGCAATCTGACTGCCTGTGTAGCAGACCATAGGATTTCCTTGCACTAATTCCTGCCTGTACTAAAATACTTCTTTATTAAAACAAAACAAAACAAAACAAAACAAAACAAAACAAAAAAGGCCAACAATAAAACCAAAACCATCTAGTTCTAACTGAATTTTGTCATTGTAAGAAAGTCATCACTACTCTGAGGAAATAATTCCAGCAAGGACTACCTCTGTATGCAAGTAATTGTGAGAATTTTAAAATATAAGTGTATTTACTCTTCAAAATAAATCGGTTTTGCATTGTAAGTTTGTTTAGGCTTTTCTGTTTGGTTGGGTTATTTTTTTTTCTCTAGTCAGCACAGGTTCATTTAGCATCTTCTAGAGAAATATTACCCTACTTTGACAAGTAAACCTACAGTGGAAAAATAGTACCTCTTCCCTGAATTCTTTCCCGAGTCTGACAGTTTTAAACCTTTAGCTCTTATTTTTCCTATTCTGTTTAGGTAGCAAATTTAAAAAATAAGTGCAGAGTAAAATGCAATTTCAGGGATAACTAAACCTGGAAGCATTGTAGCTGTCAGTTTATACATTATTTACAGCAAATTTAGCCTAGATATAGGTCTGCAGTGATGTAACTACACTGCTTCCAGGACAGAGAGTGTCTCTGCATGGCATTATACTACACTACAAAAATGTATCATCTCAGTTAGAGAAAACCCTGGCATCTCTGCATGGGGTGCTGTTGTACCAGGTAGGTAGCTCTATGCTGAGCTCTTCAGGGCAAGAACTGTCTTTTCATTATATGCATGTATCTGTAAGTGCTTTTCCCTGGAGCCTCTAGGTATTGCTGTGCCAGAAATAAATTATAATAATGAATAAGTGACCTGGACACATGCAGTCCAGGAATCTCTGATGTATGTAAATTGCGTTCAGTGCAAAGGGCTAACACTAAATCCAGACAATAAAGTTAACTTATAGTTCTGTCCTGTGCATTCTAAATTTTATGTGAGCTTGTTATGCAGAATATTTTGCCTCACTAGAGAAAAAAAATAAATGTGAAATTATAGCATCCACCTATTTACTATTAGCAAGGGCATAAGAAAACTCCTGAATGCTCCCAGTAAGCTCTGACAGAGGAATACTCTGACCGTAAACCCCATTGACAGAAACTGCATAAATTATTCTGTTCCAAATAGTCAGCCATATATTTGCGAACTATCCGCTCGTGAATTTTACAGCATGCACAGCTTAGAGACATTGGCCTATAACTATGCAACAGATGAGCATATGTAAGGGCTGGGATAAATAGCCAGTTGAGGCTGAGCACAGCCTCAGATAGTCTTAAGTGTGGTTGTGTTATTGTAGGGCTGTAGTTGTAGTAGGGAGTGTGGGGGTACCAAGCACCTTAGCTGGCCAAAGTCCTGAAAGTGTGATCCTCTTTCTTCTTTTTTGTTCTTGACACTGGGTTGAAACATACACCTCCTCAAAGCAGGGTTTACAGTCACAGCACTAGTGACTTGGTGTTTGAAGGAGATAATTTTATATCATGTAGTTACTGTGTGAAGCTTTCACCTGATTTTGTAAATTACAGCCCGGTAGTTTCTGTTGTATGTACAACTATTGGAAGCCCTGTGATATTTTTATAAGATACATGAGTTTCTGCAGTGTGTTGGCCTCATCTCTACTTGCTTTCAGAAAAAAATCTCATGAAAGCAAAATCTTCCACTTTTCAGAAGAGATGAACAAGAACAGAGTGATCTGCATGAATCACACATTCACTTGATAAGTGTCTGCTAGAGGTCCCCTTGGCAGTTCTCCCACAAATAATTAATTAGTTTTCTTTGGTTGGTTTGTATTTTTTCCTTTTTTGTTTGTTTGTTTGTTGTGGTTTTGTTGTTTTTGATGTACCAGAATGTATGACAAACCATTAAGAGCTGTTTCTCCTTGTTCAGCAAAAATCCAGGTCAGACCTTTGTCCACTAATCAACATTGAGGCTGCCTCTGAACAAAGAACATCTGAGAACATCTTTTTTTCATGCCTTTTGGGTAAGAAGCATTTTAATATTTATATTAATGGAAGTGGTAAATCATTCCAGGCTTTGTATTTTGCATTTCAGATCGAGGATCCCACTGTGATATGAGTAATTGTGGTAGTAAACACCCTGTGTACACCACAGAGCTCCCTACATGGGTTTACAAAAAGTGCTGCAGGAGGAAGAAAAAGCTAATAAGGATGAAGTAAAACAAAAGCCACCTTCTCTGCCATATTGTATTGGGTTTTCTGTGTGGGATTTTTGGTTGTGTATTTGGTAACGGGGGAAGGGCTATGGACATGG
>NW_010165489.1:0-4478 GCF_000695765.1 Mesitornis unicolor | reverse complement strand
CAGATCTCGCTGGATGGCAGCACAGCCAGAGGCTGAGCTGGAACCCTTATGTTGCTTTACATCCTAAATAATTAGGTCAGAATAGATGTTTTACTGTTCTATTACTACAGAAACGTGCGTAGCTCCTTCCTTCCTGAAATGCAGTCGTGCAAGCAGAGCTGAGCCTCTGTGAGAATCTGCTGCTGCGTATCCCAGCTCAGGATGCTGTTACCCATGGATGTGGCTGGGAGCAGAGTCAGGAAAATGCAAAACGGCACTGGTGGTAACTGCAGCTCACAGGTGTGGCAAATGCTTGCCCCATTATAAATATCTACTTGCCAGGCTTGATGGGCACAGGTAAATGTTTGAAGGGTGAGCAAGTCAGCTGCGCTGTCAGAACATTTATATGCTTCTCCAAATTTAGCATGAATGTGTAACCTTGTCTTGGTGTATTTTGAAGAATAAAAATGGCTGTAACCTTTTAAATACCCTGTAAAGCTGAGAGTAAGCTCAAGGTTTCCAGGGCTGTTGCAAGGTAAAGCAAAGTAAAATTAAGCGTAAGATTTGTATGTTGTGTAAAAATGTCAAGTCCCATAATACAAACATTTTCTTATCTTGTTTCTGGCTGTAGCTTGGACCTAAAGGGACATTTGCTGAGTACTCAGCTGCGGTGTACTGAGCCCAGCTTCACCTGTCTTGTCCGAACTACCAGAATATCAACTCGGCTGTCTAATGTAATGAAGAGACTGTTTGGTCTCTTTCCTTTGTGTGTGTGTGAACAGTTTAGATGATGTGTAAATCTGAGTGTGCTTCAGTGATGGTGTAGACCTGACTGGAGAGCTCTGTTGGGTACAATTCTGGTCGTACAGTAAACTAGAAGGAGCCAGAGAACTTTTTTTGCTGTGAAGAAGGTGGCTCAGATGAAGCAGAGGCACTTTCTCATACCCTTGAAAGCAACCTGGAGGTGGAGAACTCCTATGGCATCTTTGTGCTTAAAACTCTTTCATAGAAGCTGGAGAAGTGCCTGGTAACGCAAGTGACTTCTTTTAGTGATTGCAGTCTGTAGCAGGTAGAGTTTTCAAGTATCTTTTACCAGGTATCTCTACCATGGAGTGTGTGGTAGTGTCTCTGCCCAGTTCCAGGGGACACTTGTCATAAATCAGTGGTACAAGTGGGAGCTGAAATCTTGAGTCTCAGCTCAATCTCATCATGGCTAATCGTGCTCTTTCCTCCTGTTTCTGATCACTGTGTCAGTCAATGTATCAGGGATTATATAGATACACCTGGCAATGTGATCATGTACCAAAAATCACCAGTTCCTCCGTTGGGCGCTTCAAAATGCTGGGTTGTAATGAGGGAAACTGCCTTTCCCAAGGGGAGGCTTTGGAACAAGCTGCCCAGAGGATGCAAGACCATCTGCAACCAACTCTTAAAGCTCTGAGAGCTCATCTTAATTTAATCTTTGGTTTATATCTGTGTTGGACCGAGAGTCTTCAAAGTGGCAGAGGAGAAAGGCATCTCAGTAAGATTAATTTGATCCCGATTGAAATTACTGTGCTTATGTGAAATGTTTCCATGTCAGGCTGGCTTTACCCATTTCTTAATGTAAGCTTCATGGGAGGGGTGGTGATGGGCTCTTTCGAGGTGATTAACTCTGCTTTCTTTTGTGCAGGATGCTGTATGATTATGTAGAGAGGAAACGAAAGGAGAATTCGGGAGCGCAGCTTCACGTCACCTACTTAGTAGCAGGAAACCTCATCCAGAATGGACGTGGTGTGAGTGTTTTATTTTTCAAAGGTGTCTGGGAGCTCTGTGTTCTTGTGTTTTCTATCTCATTTTGTAATCTTTGGGTCAAGAGTGCAGATGACACTGAGTTGGGAGGGAGTGTTGATCTGCCTGAGGGTAGGAAGGCTCTGCAGAGGGACCTGGCCAGGCTGAATCCATGGGCTGAGGCCAACTGCATGAGCTTCAACAAGGCCAAGTGCTGGGTCCTGCACTTGGGTCACAACAACCCCATGGACACTACAGGCGTGGAGACGAGTGGCTGGAGCTGCCAGGCAGAAAAGGACCTGGGGTGTTGCTGGCCAGCAGGATGACCATGAGCCAGCACTGTGCCGTTGCAGCCAAGAAGGCCAATGGCATCCTGGGGTGTATCAGAAGGGGTGTGGTTAGTAGGACAGAGAGGTTCTCCTTCCCCTCTACTCTGCCCTGGTGAGACCGCATTTGGAATATTGTGTTCAATTCTGTGTTCAATTCAGGTCAAGAAGGACAGGAACTGCTTGAAAGAGTCCAGCAGGGCCACAAGGATGATGGAGGGAGTGGAGCATCTCCCTTATGAGGAGCGGCTGAGGGAGATGGGGCTCTTGAGCTTGGAGTAGAGGAGACTGAGGGGTGACCTCATTTATGAAGATCAATTTGGAAAGGGCCAGTGTCAGGAGGAAGGAGCCAGGCTCTGCTCTGGGATGTCCAATGCCAGGACAAGGGGCAATGGTCCCAAGCTGGAGCACAGGAGGTTCCATGTGAACATGAGGAAAAACTTCTTTACTGTGAGGGTTACAGAGCGTGGCCCAGGCTGCCCAGAGAGGTCGTGGAGTCTCCTTCTCCGGAGACTTTCAAAACCAACCTGGACGCATTCCTGTGTGACCTGGTCTGGGTGATCCTGCTCTGGCAGGAGGGTTGGACTGGATGAGCTTTTAAGGTCCCTTCCAGCTCCTGAGATTCTGTGATTGATTCTGTGAAAAGCTGAACTTTTGCTCTTTTTGCAGTAACGGGCACAGCGTGCTGGGTCTTCTGTACATGTACAGAACAAGGCACTATCTCTGTCCCAGCATACAAACAGTGGGGGAGGAAAAATCAGTTGGTCATGATTTGGTAATGCAGTGGTGAATAACGCACTAGGATTTTAATTAATTAACTTAAATCCTGTTACCAGTCACCTCTCGATCCTGTCACTAATATTGGACAGCAAATTTCCTGACCTGATCTGGAGGAGTCCTTGTGGGATCAGCTCTTCCATTTCCCAGGATCTGCTGTGCAGTGGAGAGTGGTGTTTGGAGAGAGCTTGAAATTCAGTTAGAACAGAATAATAATAAATAGAATGATAAATAGTTGAAGTTGTCTGGTTAAATAAAGCAGCTTTTTTTATCTCGGTATACAAGAGAAACGTAATTTTATTAGCAGTATTTTGTGTTTAAAGTGCATTGACTTATTAAGCAAAGGAATCACTGCCTGTAGTCAATGTATTTATGTTTTCTTCTTCTTGTTTGTCAGATTTTCAAGTATGTCATCTAAAATTTCAGACAGGTACCCCAGGGGTTTTTGAAAGAAGATGAGCAAAGTGGGTGCTTGTTTCCCTTTGTTCTCAGAAGGATTCAATAGCCAAACACTGAACGCCTTTCACATTCCATGAGGTGTCTGTTTGTATCTTTAGATAGAAATTTAGCTATTCATGTATTTAAATACCTTAATATCTCTTATAGTTACAGTCCACAGCCTTCATTTAGAGCTAGTACATCTCAAGGTGTCTTGGCTTTTATTTGCAAATTGGAAAAACCCCGAGACAACAAATCTCTTTTTGTTTTCATGAATAATCAACTGGTTCACGTGCATAGGATATTCTCTTGAAATCTCAAAAATCTACCTGAAATTGAAGGTAATTATTTACTGCGTTGCTTCTGTATCTTGAAATACATTTATTTAAAGCTGTACAGGTAGTGTCACATATATAGCCTGAGTTTACCAGGTTTTCCCCCAGTTTCTTTTGGAAATAACAAAGTGGCATCTCTTGGCTCGCCAGAGATTGGTCAACACTTTCTATTATTTTTAAATTTCCTGTAACATATTTAAAACAAACAAGGGAAATCTGACGTAGTAGTATCTGACACAAGCCAGTTTTGGGGAGGAGAGAGATGAGAGTGCTCGCTGATGGCCCTGCACTACTCGCTGCTGTCAGTAGGTGTAGCCACAAGGCTGTGGAGTCAACTCCTCTGAAGGGAGATGGGAGTAGAAATCTGTCCCAAATCATTCTTGTTTACTTGGAACTTTTTATCTGCCTCAGAGAGGGACCGAGACTCTCAATCTTTACTATTTCAGGTGGCTGCTCTGTGCTATCAGTTAAATGCACAATTAACAGCTGGATTTTGTCCAGGCTGGATACCCTGTATTCACCTCAGCCTGTTGCATGTCACAAAACAGGTATACTCCTTGAAGACAGGCTGTAGAGCACACTTCCAGAACCATTTAATTCTGACTTTTACATTAATGCTTAATTACTCACGGTGTTTTGCTTCTCTGGTGCCGTGCCTGTGCTATGGATTGCTACGTTAGGGTTTACTGGCATGGGTGATGTGGCAAAGGTCTTGCAGTTGGGTCATCAGCTGCGTTAATTTGCCTTTCTCCACCGTGCTGCGCAGTTGTTTGAGTTCTCATTTAATCTGTGTTTTGTCTCCTGGTGGCAGGAATGGAGGACGGGAGAGGAGTGGCTGGAAAGCTGCCTGGAG
>NW_010165488.1:0-2603 GCF_000695765.1 Mesitornis unicolor | reverse complement strand
CTTGACTAAAAATTCCTGGCAAATTGGTATGGCTTCTAATATGTGTGATATAATAAGGTTTTTGACAGTTTTCCAATAGGTACCATAATTTCCGAAATTGTTGATATAATATGTCATTTGCGACATGTTTTAAGATAGCTCTTTCCATACGCTGAACAACACGGACTACATAAATTGAATCTGAGATAATGTTTAGTGGGGTATCTGTCCATCGCCGAAATACTTCAACCACAGTTTGAAGTTCAATTATTTGAACCGAACCCTGTCCTTGTATTAAAATATGTTTCTATTCATTGTCACATAGCCAGACAATTGCTCCTTTTCCTGTTTTGCCACTACCATCAATAAAAACTGTTAAACCTTCCACAGGTGTTTGTTGGCATTGTGGTTTCATGTCTAATCCCCATCCAAGGGAAAATGCAAATAAGCGATGCAATGGGTATTGCATTGTAACAATTCCACCAAAATTTTGCAGTGCAATTTATAAACATTCTGAGTTTCGTATTGACCAGTCTAAATAATCATTTTGTAACGAAACATATATGCAATTTGGTTCTGTGCCTGCTATTTCAATTATGCAATGTCTCCCTTTAATAATTAATTGACTAATACTTTCTAGGTGAGTCAAAATGGTTTTCTTTGGTTGCACTGGTAAAAATACCCACTCTAAGATTTTTAAAGGACTTCTGTCTTGTTTGTCCCATTGCATAATAATGCCATATGGGTGTTCTTTTTGAATACTTTTCCTGGTTTGGTTCACTTCCGCTTCCGGGTGGTTTACTTCTGCTTCCGGTTGGTTTACTTCCGAGTCGTTCTCTTGCTGCATTGCCATACTTCCTCATTCTTCTATGTTCCCACACCTTTATTGTTGAATCGATAACAATGTGTGAGGTTTCTGTTTTCCTTGCTAAGTATAGTAGTTCCCATTAATGATAATACAGTATTTTGTGCAATCTGTGACTTAGTGTGTTTGATAGAATGTAGCGTTTTATTCATATTCCTTGAATTTTTCCTGTATTCTAATTTTCAAAAAAAGTAATTAAGTCCAGGGGAATTTGATTTTTTACTGATTTCAGGCTACCTGTATTTGTCAGCTGAATTTAGGAGGTAAAAGGTGAAGCTAAGATGATTTCTGCAAATTTGTTAAGTGTCAAAAAGTTTTGATCCTTGTTGTGGATTAACCTTTTGACTAAGTTAAAAAGTTGCTACTCTCTGTTCTGCCCAAAATAGTCAGCTACCAAATCTTGTGACTGTTGGCCTGAACTCTGTTGCAAACTGCACGTCAGATGAACTGCTCTGACAATAAGTTGGGTGTACCCATATCAGCTGTGTTATTAAAATGCTATTGTATGTCAACCACAGTATTTAATGTCAAAGGAAATACAATAGGAATTTTCAACTTCATTTTGCAAACTAGTTGGAATCAAGGAAGAAAAACCAGAACGTGGGATTAAACAGATTTTACTTTCACTGTTCTGTCATTTTGGGTTGTTATTTCTATGAAATGTTTGAGTTCAGTATGATGATTCTATGCCTTACAGGCTTCCAACCAGATCAGTGACACAAATGTATTTTGACATTAGCCTGAGAGAAGAAAAGCTGCATTGTTTAGAAAAAAACAAAACAAAATTGAACAGAACAATTGAAAAACAAAGCATCTCTGAATTTTCTAAAGAGAGTTAGAAAATTGTGATCTAAAATTGAGATTTAAGAGGCTAATTAAAACATTTATAATTAAATTAAAATCAATAATATTTGAAAATTCTAAAGTGAAGGATAATTTTTTTTGGAATATGGTTTGTAGGATAAAAAAATGAAAATTATTTAATTTGAACAATTAAAACTGATTTATTTTTTTTACAAATTAATTGCAGTCTGGGAGATTGACATATCTTTATATGTATGAAAATTACTGGTATATGTGTGTATGCTGATAGCTCTGATTTTAGCACTGTAAGCAAAGTATTTTTACAGCTTTTTCTCAGACTTTTTTTTCCTTGTTCTCCTGACACTTTGGCTTCTAAAATTTCCCAGATATCCATAAGTGCTGATGTTCTTGAGAGAGAAATTAAAAAAAAAGAAAGAAACATATTTACTCTTCAAGCAATAGTTATTGTATGTAAGACAGAGCCCTTATATGAGGTAGGCTGTGAAGAAAACTTTGCAGTTTTTGCCAGGTTTTGCCTTAGAGTAGCCTTCCTAATTGTCACTGGGATCAGTCTTTCCTGCTTTCCTACAACATACAGGTGGTAGGTTGCAGGGCCTGAATCAGTTTTGCTTGAATATTGAAACTAAACAGCTTTCTGAAAGGTTTGTGTTTCAACTTTCTGCCTTAACTTTTCATTATCTTTGGGAAATTTTGTTTTCTGTGGTTACGTCTTTGTTTTTCCCTGTTTGTTTGTACACAACAAGTTTTCTTAGTTTCTTTCTAGTATACTTCTAGTGTTTCACTCTAGAGTCAAGAAACATGAATATTTCTCTGTAGACATGATCATACCCAGCTAGTTCATCCCTGCACACACTTACATCTTGTCAGTTTTCGATTGAACTTTCAATAAGCATTTCTGAATTTTCAAATTGTTATGGTTTAAGGGTTACCAGCC
>NW_010165487.1:0-7639 GCF_000695765.1 Mesitornis unicolor | reverse complement strand
CCTCGTTGGTCAGTTTTGGGTCCACTCCCCCACCACCGTAGGAGCAGACACGGCACCCATGATGAGACAATTGGCCTTGAGATTATCAGTTGTAGCAGCCCATACTGGAAAAACATGCTGCTAGTTTCTGTAAGTTCAGCCACCTGGAAGAGACTGAGCTGAAAAGTACAATCACTGAATAGAAAATTAGTTCTATTTAGCTCAAACCAGGACAATATATTTCTCATTTCCATACAGTGCTTTCCTTCTTTTAAGGATGAGTTTAACAGACCTTGTATTTGCAGTGACTTTTTGTCCCAGCACTAGCACAGTAAAGTTAGGAGAATCACTTAAGTCTAACACACACCTTTAGGCTCCACTCCAGTCATCATTTCAGGCCGACGCTACCCACATGCATATAGATACATGATGGCTACAAATATCTGTAGTCTTATTGTATCTGTAGGTCTGACAGACACAATATCTTCTTTGAGAGGAATCTTCATTTGTGCTTAATCATTATTTCTTTCCACCTTTTTTTTATAGGTTCTTCCCCTTGCAGTTCGTGGAACTTTCTGTTCACAGCATAGACAAGCATCACCTCAGGTTGAAATTAGCAAATGGCCGTTCCTATTAACTAGAGCGCTGTGCCCCACCAGACCAGGAACAAAACCTATTCCATCACTGGCTGCAGCTCATTTCTTTCCTGAAACCCCGAGGAAATACCAGCAATACTGAAGTCAATGGAAAATATAAGGATTTTGGCACGTATCTCAAAGCTCTCAGCTCAAACAACCCACTGGAAAATGTGAGTCTTTGGCAAATAGGTGTCTAACTTCAAACTGGACAATCAGAAAGTATCACTTGTGCCAATATTCTTTACTATCTCTCAAGTCAAAGTTTTGTGTGTTTTGAAGGAGCTACTCTTCTGTTTATCAAAACAGCTGGCTTGTTGTAAACTCCCTGCAGAATTTCAGGGCAATGAGAGTGAGTATGCTAGGCACACCATAGATCTGATAAATTTTTGTGAATCAATGAATAGCATACTACTTACTGTTCCATTTTAATTTTCCCTTATAGCTAGGGGTATGTTCTTAAATGGTTCTTTTTCAGAGTTTCACAACCTAGTGAAAAAAAGCAGAGAAGCAAAGACATGGCACAACTGAGACTCACGCAGGGACTGACAACTGATGAGCTAATGGCGTAAATTCACATCATTTCCTCTTGTCCTGTCGGTTGTAACTTGAGAAGAGACCAACATCCACCTCTCTACAACCTCCTTTCAGGTAGTTGTAGAGAGCGATAAGCCTCCTTCAGACTAAACAACCCCAAGTCCCTCAGTCGCTCCTTTTAAGACTGTCTCAAGACCATTCACCAGCTTTGTTGCCCTTCTTTGGACACACTCCAGCACCTCAATGTCTTTCTTATACTGTGGCGAAGTTCCAAGCAAACAACACTTTGTCAGCACAGGCATTGATGGGTCTTTAGTTCTTCACTCAAGCCAACCCAGCTCTCAGCAGAGAGCACATCCACAGGGAGAACTGAAAAAACCACAGTCACATGGCCAGTGCTCAGTGCTACATCATACACATCTTTTCTCTGCACTCAGGAGCTCTCATCTTCTCCCTGGCTATGGGTAGCAGAGAAGGTACAAGTCTGTATACATACAGCAGAAAAATTACAAGAAGACTAGAAAAAAAACAGATTTGGAGAGAAGAGAGAGCTGTGGGAGAGTATTCTTTCAAGAAAAATCAGTGATGAGGTAAAGGGATGACGAAGAAAATCTAGCATATTCATATTAGATTTGCAGAAAGTATAGGACTCAGATTTGGCTTACAAATCTGCACAGCCACAACCATATTGGTTAAGTCAAGAATGCATAGGTTGTTAAAGTAAGTATAGGATTTATAAAATCTCTTAACTGATGCTTTTCTGCTTCAACTGTTCCTACACAGCCACCTTTTTTCTGGGTTTTCTGCTCTCTCTCTTATCTGATGTCAGACTATATCCTTGTACAACTTTCTGGACATAAGCTGGCCTGACATGAATGTCAGCTTCTGTGTGTAGAGCAGATGCTACTAGTGATTCAATATACTAAAATCATGCTTCGGACCTAGAATCTCTATTTTTCTTTGCAGAATAGATGTCTTAGTTTTCCAGTCATATATTCATCGGTGTCTCAATACCTTGAGGTGTTGGCTGTCACTCACTATTGACTTAACTTTTCTACTGACACTTTTTAACTTTGGATTTTCCTCTGCATTATTACATCCTCCCTGCTCTCTCCCTGTTTAAATAAAAAGCTGTCTGTGCATGAGAGGCTTACAGGTATCCCTGCCTCAGCTACCTGAAAGGAGGCTTAGAAAGAGTTTACTAGGGGCTGATCTCAAAATCTGGACAGGAGGAAGACCGAAGATCTTATCTCAGCTTTTGAATATGAGCAAAAAGATAAGAATAACCTGGATATAAAGGAGTCCTGGACATGAATCAGAAGCAGAGAACTTGGAGGTGATACCACAAACAACTCTCATAGGTTAAGCTTTGGGAACTGTTATCCCTTGAGGGACTACATAGTCACCTCTAGCCAAAGATAGACCAATAATCACTAACAAACCGACAATGTAGGAGAAACAGTAGTCTCTCTTCTAGATAAATGTAGGAGAAACAGTAGTCTCTCTTCTAGATAAATGTATCACATTTCCTATGGATGGTCTGTCTGACGTCACTTTATAGCAGAATATTCAGTATATAAGGGACTACTATACAGGAAATTATCACAAATTTCCGGTTGTGCTGTTCAGCTCTGTGCAGAGTTCTTTTTATGTCAGTTGCTACTGTATCTGGTAATCTTTCCTTTTTTCCTTCAAGAGAGACAACCCACAAGATGTGCATAACTCCAAAACAGAGGAAAAAGAAGTTAAGAAACAAACCTCCTTCAACCAAGTTCCCCTCTCAAGTACAGCGGGTCCCACAGAAGAGAGTGAGAGGAAAGAGGAAGCCTTCCACAGCTCCCTGAAACCAACCAGGCAAGAAAGTACCATACAGCCAAATAATAAAGAGCCTCTGGAGAGGAAGAAGAGCAAAAGCACAGAAAAGAGGAAAATGGGGTTGGTATGTTTGGAAAATGAACCTAATATACTTAGTTTCTGTTGATGACTTTGAAAGGTGAAACGTATCATAGTTTTGTCTTCAGAAAATGTTATTGCAACACCTTTTCAGGGTTGCTGTGATTTTGCTAATGCTTTAATGGATTAGGAAGCTGAAGAATACAGGGTGGGTTTTCTAAGTATCTAGACTTTGGTTTGTCAGATGTTTAGGGGCTTTTGAAAGACCATTCTCCCTGCCCACTCTCTGGCTTCACAAAGATGGGCAATCAAGCAAAAGCGCATGAATGTTCTGTGCCTTAAATGCTAGTAGCCTTCGTGAACGCTGAAGGATCTGCACACAGGCAGCTTTGGTTCAGATGCCTGGTATACGAAGGAATCATACAGCGTGGGGCCGACTCAGTGTTTCCTTTTGCCCCAAATCAGCAACATGTCCTGGCATCAGAAATCTGTCTTTTCTGTATCTCCTTCACTGCCATATCCATCCTGGCTTGTGCAGAAAAGGAGCAGAATTTTCTGTCAGTCGTGTAGCACAAACTAGGCAAGCAAAGGTTAGATGGCAAAAGGAAATGAAAACTTTCACTTACATGAGCGTCTGGATGACAACAAAGAAAAGGATTTCAACATAATCACTTCTCAATCTACACCTAGGCCCTAAGTGCTGTGTTCATATATGTGCTATGTTCAGATGTGTGCTATGTTCAGATGTGCCATATGTAAGTGCAGTCTATAATATTCAAATATATCTATGTGTTAATGTGCCTTGTACTTCAAAACAAGGCATCACTTAGCAATACATGTTTCTACTGCAGACAGAAAGAGATAAATAGCACCTATTTAATACTGATCCTGGTACATAACGGTATTACTAGGGTAAGACTTTTTCCTGAGTTTGTTGGCAATGGCATAATGTTATTTTCCCTGAACTTTTTTTTTTCTAGGACAAATACAATGAAGCAAAAAATGGAAAAAAATCACAGGCTTCAGGTATGACAGTTTCTCTGATATTTACTTATTTCCCCATTGCTATTCTTTCTTCAGTGAAATTCTCATCTCTCATCTAAATGAGAGAAGCTGAAACTTCATGAACTGAGAGCTCTTTAGAACAAATATTCCTATGTCCACATTGCCAATAGATCAGCACTTGTATGGCCATATTATTAGATGCTCATTCCCTGATGTGATCACATCTCATCTTCCAGGGTTCAGTGTCAGGTTTCTTCTAGAAAGGCCTTGATGTTTAACTTGTTTGGCTGATGGCAGCCATTGCAACTTAACTGGAAAATCAGATAAAATACAGGATGATGGAAAAGCTAAGAAAGTTGCAGGCCTAGGATGGTTCAAAGAGATAATATGAGTCCATACCTCCTCTTCCCAAAACTCCATGTCTGAGCATGAATTTGGCCCTAAAGAGTGTGTCTGCAGTGTCCTCGTGTGAGGTCCAGACTCTTGTTTCAGGCAGAACATTGGCATGTTTGGAGCACTCTCCACGATGTCACATTGAGATCTGCATTAGTGTCCTTTCTGACATCCTGCATGTCTGCACAGCTCTCTACAGAATATCCAGCTGGAACAAGTATGCACCTGAAAGACAGTCTTTATTAATGTTCAGTTCCCCTTGTTTATACTTATCAATTTCTTGTCAGTGATTAAACATTGTTATCTATGCCTGCCAAGGAATGACAAAAACTGGAGTCACTCAGCTTACTGATGCCCTTTACTTCGTCTAAACTTGTGATCATTCTGCATGTGAATGAATCAGTCTCTTGAACAAAAGCTTTCATGGTCTTCCTCTGCACACTTCTCCATTTTGCTGAGTCACAAAAGTTTGAATGAGCTCTTGATCAATCAACCTCATTTTTCATGAGCATGATGCTGTGTGTGTGTGTACACACACTCCTTTCATGTGCTCCTCTTTGTAGCTGGCTGGGGGGCTGCATGTAATTTGCTGTCCTAATTGGCAGCTGGTGATCTTAAAACGATCTACATGACCTGGAACTAAAAGCATTTTGGTTTAGGATGTGCTCTCTATTTAAGTACCTTTCTCATTTTTGTCTATATGCACACATTTCTCCATCTACTAACATATGTCTGCCTCTCTGTCTGAAAACCGTGTTGCATCTCTCTCTACATATACTTTGGTACATGAATAATTTTTAATATCTGATTGTTATGTTCTCTTTCACTCTCTTCCTCACTTAACAGCCATTCATTTAGAAATGGGGGTACTGGCAGAGGGCAATGGGCTATGAGGAAATTAGTACGCGCTCAAGAACTTATTTCAGCACTCCACATTAAATGCAGACAAAGAATGACATATTATTTAATCAGTAATAACAAATCTGTGCAAAGTACTAGATTAATAATACTCTCATTTCAAATTAATTTCCTGCATTTTAAAATAGTCTGTGATATACATCTAATGCTAAAACACATAAATTACATTTTACTGATTTAGTCCTATAATATTGTCTGTCTTCTGATTTTATTGTGAAAACTGTGATAATAGAGAAGTAGTGAAGCAATCAGAACAGCAATGCTTCATATATTTTCCTGCTACACACATGCAACCATAATAAGATTCAGAAAAGAAAAACTGTCAACAAATCCAGCATTTCTATTTGTTGCATTGAGGGAAGGGAACATAGGGACCTGCCTATTTATTTCGGTCATTTCCCCTCTAGAGTTTGTCTCCATTTTCTATTCTAGACAAACAATTACTTTTACATATTAATTTTGTAGTAATATATTTGCAGCATATTTTGGATAGGGAAGAAAAACTAGCTGAATGTATTACCCATTGTTTTCTTTCTGTTTCATCTTTGCTTCATTTCCTGTGTATAACTTTCTTTTTCCCAGTCGCTCACAGCTTTTCAGCTTTCCCTCTGATCAGCTTTCCTGTTCCTCTTCTCTACCTTTAGATTATTCTTTCTCTCACTTTCTGTATTCTTTCAACTCTACTCTGCCTTCCTTTCTTTTTAAATGGCACCTTCCTCCAAAGATGTATTCCTCCTCCTGTGCAATTACGTCTCCCCTCTTTTCCTTCATTTTCTGATCATGCTTCTCCCACTCTGCATTCTACTATCAATTCCCAAATTTGCCATACTGAGGCAAAGGCAGCATCTGTTCTTACAGAGCTTATTTAGACCTGCAGAGTCTGTTGTCTTCTCAACCTGCTGATCAGCTTTCCATAGAGAAAGGAAATGATCTTCACATACCCACAGGCAGCTGAGAAGTATGACAATATCAGGCTGACTGATACCAGCTATGCTCAGGCTTTTCACACCTCTCAGGTGTTCTGCAAGGACTGAAGATGATTTCTTCTGCGAGGTGAGCAGGTGAGACAACCTGTAGGAGTGGTAGGAGGAGGAGAGCATGGGAGAGAGTGGGGAAAGTCCACTTTGGAATACAGAGCACATATTCTAGTGAAATCCCCACTAGTGCATCAATCGCCTCTGGCCGGTGTTTCTCCTTTGTGGTTCTTGGTGAATGTTTATCGTCTCTGTCTTTTTCTCTCTTTGAATTCCTTGTGCTTCGTTTTCTGTTTCATCCTCTAATGTGCTGTTTTGCTCATGCTCGTCATGTTTCTTTTCAGGAAATCAAAAGATTTGCAAGAAATCATGCAGGCTATTTCAAGCAACATCCCAGGTGATTGGTCGGTAAGAAGGAATAAAATAAAACAAAGCAAAGCATCCTGGACATCAGATGCAGTTGGAACAAGGAAAAGATGGACACATGGAAGATCAAATTCCCCTGCAGACTTCAATTTAATTCTAACCTCTTACTGTTGTACAATTAACAAACTCTGCATTGCTCTGTATTGGTTCACAACTTACAACAGCAAATACATTTTGATCCAGTGGAATCTATGTTTTTCAGTGACTGAGACCCATTTTTTTCAGGGAGAAGTCTTCTTGTCTCCAAGCAGAAGGCAAAGAAATATACACTTGAATTAACTTATTAACTCCTAATTATGGCTTACAATGTTATATAGGGTTGTTGCGAAAACAGGGAGATAAATCCAGTCTTGTGAGGCCGGCACTGAATATGCGACAGACACAAGTCAGGAAATGAATAATAATCATTTATTTACAACAACATTTAGAGGTTCTTTTGGATTGCCGGTGATAAATTGAGAAGCTACAGGTACACTAAAAGTTGTATAACTATAATACCAACAACAACACAATATGAAACACACAAACACTAACAACAACAAAAACAACAACTTGCCCACAGAGAGCCTGGCCGCCTGGCAAATAAACAAGCCCGTTCGAACAGAAATACCGTAGAGCAAAACCAAGAGTACACTCAGGGAAACATAGAAATACACCTGAGGAGGAATATAGAGTACACTCAGGGAATATGTACCTGAGGAGAAAATACAAAATACAATCAGGGAATATGAACCTGAGGAGAAAATATAAAATATACTCAGGGAATATGAACTTGAGGAGAAAATATATCACTCAGCATTAGCTGAGGTAAATAATCTTACCCACGAGGTGACCCGAGTGGTGGAGAAGGAGAGGGAGCGAATTCGTCAATCTGTCCAG
>NW_010165486.1:0-3938 GCF_000695765.1 Mesitornis unicolor | reverse complement strand
TCACTTCATCCCTGTAGTTTTTTAAAGATGCAGCTGAGACAGTTAGACCATCATGCTAAACTTTTTACAGACACCTAATAGGAGACTGGCCTTCCAAAGACTGGCCTTTGGGCTTATAGTCCAAAATAGACCAGACAGTTGAATTGTTGAGAACTAAGACATAGGAATGTGAAGGAATTTGCTTCAGAGTATGAATTTAGTTTCAGAGATTCAGTTCCCAACATACCAGACTTCTCATTATGCAGTTACATCATAGGAGGATAAATGTTTAAGAGGAATAAATATTTGAGAGGGTAATGTTTGTGATTAATTTTTTTTAACCAGAAAATCCTAATTTTTTATCTTTTTCTTCACCTCTATCATTAATACTTTATTGCACTGTAGAGCAATAAACTTACTTTAGTTCAAGTAATGATGTGGTATTATTTCCAGTTCTAATGCTTTAGGCACAATGCTACTCAAAAGGTGATGCCTGCCTTGTGGACACAGAAGCACTTCTTTGCTTGAAGAAGTTTGTAATCAGAAGGCAAAGGTAGAGGATGATTTAGAGGGTGCAAGGTCTATAAATAGAAAATTAGTAAGGTTGTGATGGGTGCTTGTTTCATTAAGCACAAAAATCTTATCATATAATTTGTAAGAAACTCCTTGGTTCCTTTTCTTCCTTCTTTGAATAGCAATATCCTTTTCTATTCCAGACAGTTCTTAAAATAGTAGTAAACTGGTCTTAATGCATCTATAATGTTTTTCATCTGCCCACTTTATATAACACAGATTTCTTTTCTATAACCCTGTCATTTTATATCGGTGATTTAATTCATTAAGGTACTTCATTAAGTTCATCTCAGTGCTGAGAATTTTTCTTAATGCAGCAGCTTAATTTAGTATAAAATCAGCAGTCTCAAAAAAATCCAGAGGAAGAGCATATTTGTATCAAATTTGTACTGGTTTTGGATGCAAGATAGTTGAATACTACAGCGGGATGAATTTGTATCAGTTGTCTTGTAATTTTAGAGTCCTTACTGACCTTGTGTCCTCTTACAGGAGGTGGAGGTCAGTGGAGTGATCAGAAGGAGGTGGATCAGGGAGCAAAGAGGAGAAAGAGAGTGTTGGGATGTTCTATGCTAAAGGGACAGAAACATGTTTTGACATTTTAACAGTAAACTCTAATCTCAAAGCTGTTTTAGAAATATTACTTAATTTCGTCTCAAGAGTTGGAGCTTTCACACATGTAAGTTGATAAATCATTTGACCTGGGGAGACACTTCTTTATTTAGATTAAATGATTCTCCCATATGTGCTTCACATCACTTGTAGAGCTTGCATCTCCGTATGGCTGGGCTGTTCCTCTTGGAAGGAGTTCTTACCATTGAGAAAATTCGCACAGTACTTTCCCATCAGTGCTGGCAGATGCAGGTGCACAGCAGTTGAACAAAATAGAGACTCTGTGACTGTAATCTGCAATGACATGGATCACTGACAGCATTGCAGGCATACCCCAGGTGAAAGCCTTCATATATGGTTGTGGTGGCAAGGAAATGTAACTCTTTGTATGTATACTTTAAAATGTATTGCTTTCTAGAGTTTACCAGGTATATTGACTTTCTGTGGACAGGTTTTGGTTGTGGGGGGCCTGTAGGGGTGACCTCTGTGAGAAGATGCCAGGGGCCACTCCCATGTTGGACAGAGCCAGTTTTCAAGTGGCTCCAAAATGGATCCACCGCTGGCCAAAGCCGAGCCCATCAGCAACACTGGTGCCTCTGTGATAACATATTTAAGAAAGCATAAAAAACACTGCATAGGAGCAGTGAGAGAGAAGTATGAGAAAATGTGAGAGAAAAAACCCTGCAGAAAGCAAGGTTGGTGAAGAAGAAAGGGGAGGAGGTGCTGAAGGTGCCAAGATTCCCCTGCAGCCTGTGGATAAGACCATGATGAGCCAGGCTGTCCTCTGTAGCCCATGTAGGACCATGGTGGAGCAAATGTCCACTCTGCACTCCATTGAGGACCCTGTGCTGCAGCGTAGATGTGCCATTAAGGAAACTGCAGCCCACGCCAGAGCAGGCTTCTGGCAGGAACTGAGGCCTATGGGAGCCCCACTCTCAAGCAGTCTGTTCCTGAAGAACTATACCTGTGGTGTCGTGGTTCTTGAAGAACAGCAGCCCATGGGAAGGACCCATGTTGGAGCAGTTTGTGAAGGACTGTATCGTATGGCGGGACCCCACACTGGATTAGGGAAACAGCATGAGGAAGAAGGAACTGCAGAGACAAGATGCTATGGATTGACCACGATCCTCACTCCCCCTGTGGATCTCCAAATCATAGGAGAAAGACTGTCCTTATATTCAGAAAACTACAGTAATGCAAACTGTGGGCCAAAATATCTGTGACAGCCAGCTGTGCCAGGGCCTCCCACGTAGGAGCCTAAAACCTAGGGAAAAGGATTTTAAACCATTTTAAAATGCTTGTTTCAGATCTTGTGGAAGACTCAGAGTCTGAGAGTCTTGGCTCTGAAGCAAGAAATAACATGTTACTTCTCTGTTAGACTGTGGATCTTCCAGATTCCTACATATATGATATAAGTATCATGTAGGCTGCTGAGCAAAACCAGTGCAGTTGGCAGACCAGCTGTGCTCTGCTTATCAGACTTTGTTTTGTAAATATATTGTAAGGGTAGTGTTTTATTTGTCTTTATTATAAATCTTTTGGGTGTGGCCAAATAATAAAATAAGACCAGTATAATGTAAATATCTGTGCAGATAGGTATATGTATTTGTACATACACATTTCTTGCAAACTTTCACTTGACCTGTTCTGTGCAGATTTCACTATTATGATTACAGCTGTATTTGGACTCTTAACTTTCCCTATATGGGTATAGCTTCTAGAAATCAGTGAGTAAGAAGAAGTTGGAATTCTTTTTAATTTTTATTTTTCAAGAAAAGACTTATGTTTAAGGTGTAGGACTTGTCTTTAAAACAATAACAGGGACTTTGGGAATTCTTTCTCTCACAGAGAACAAAGACCGCATGTGGCTTGACTGTGTCTCAGTAAACCTAGCAGTGTACAGTTTTTGCCATTTTGACATTATGATTTCTTTTTTAACTGAAGATCTCAGGAGTCACCTATTCTTTTGAAGTGATAGTGCTATCACATAGTTCAATCTGCTAGAATAGAACATATCTAATTTATATTATAGCCAATGCTATAATATTATCTTGGCTATTTAAGGTGCATTGCAACATCTTCTCTGGAGTCTGACTTCCACATTCATGTATCTGGTGAGACCAATGGCACTGCAAAATTTACAGGAGAAAATCATATGTGTAATACCGGAATTAGGTTGTCAGCTATGAAGAGATGTCTAGTTTAAATGCAAGTTAGTATTGAATATATTTCAAGGTGTACTCATGAAGGTGTATTTGTCACTGCTCTATATTTATGGGTGGAAAAAATATTGAAGAAAATTTTCTTAGAATGCTAATATGAGACTGTGTTTTACCAAACATAATATAGTCCATTTAGAATAAGTAAAATTCCTTTAGAAAGGTAGAAGAAATAGATAAAGAATTGGGAAATCCAGGTAGTCATGTTTGCCTGTAGGCATTTTCTGAGAACAGCAGTGAGTCAGAATGCAAATCCTCATGGCTTTGCTGATTTTTGTGGTCGCTGCTGATTACTGTAAAATTGATTCAGGAGCATTGCAGCATCATTGCATATGTTTAAGCCTAATCTCCACAGTGTCACAGACATTTTTCCTCTCTCTGGGTATTGTACTCAGTAAGAAAGAATTCTCATAACCTTCATCTTAGCATTTTTTCTTATCAAGGAGCAAAGAAGGACACCATCCAGTAACTTCGCAGTCTTCATCTCAAGTACAGTAGTACAAGATTTTTTGAACTGGTCATTTCAGGACTTTAATCACAGAATCACAGAATCACAGA
>NW_010165485.1:5809-15350 GCF_000695765.1 Mesitornis unicolor | reverse complement strand
TCCCTAACGTTCTGTGATTCTGTGTGAAAACCAACAGCAACTAAAGAGTCAGGCCTGTAGTGTGGAAGTTTGAGATGCATCGTTCATTCAGGTTACTCTAATTTTCCCAACTCACTGTAAAGTGTCCTTACTCCTTCATACTGGCAAAATCCCAGGGCCTTATTATAAATGTAAAAAAGGCGTATTAAGGATGTAAAATTGCAATGGTCAGGCATTGCAACTTGTTCCATTTCGTCTGAAGCTGAGTTTCCAAATATTTCCTCCCCAACAGACAGATTTGGAGCATGTGAGATTTCCTTTGATAGCAAATTTTCCTGGAGAAGCAGCAGTCAATCACATCCCAAAAACCAAGATTTTGAGGCACCTGAATAAACATTTGCATTTGTGGTTTCAAAGGCCCACTAAAAATAAAAAACTCAATGTCCATTTCTGCTTCTCAGTGTTTTAAACTTTTAGGAAAATTGTTTGCAAAACTGAATGGAAATATCCCCTTAGAATAGCAGCAGAATATCCCCGTAGAAGACCAAGCAGTCTGCAAGCTCTGCTGAACTTCTGCAGTTTCCAGCAATACGATACACAAAGGGGAGGAAGGACCATACCTACTTAATTTGGCACTGTTATGAGAAAAGGTTTTTTGCTGGGTATGCATCCATGGTAATAAATGTAATGAAATAACTACAGCTAGTGAATACTGTACAGTGAATTACTTTAAGTGAATACAGAATATCTGACTGGAAAATAAATTTGCTTGTCGAATCCATACTTGGGTTAGAACTTTGAAACATTGTATTAGTAAGGTAAAAGCAGCACAATCTTCAGACTAACCTGTAGGAGTCTCTGAAACTCATTGTGTCATGTCCAGAGTCTTCCTGGTCCTCCTCAGAAACTTTGAAACACACCTTCTTGATCCCACCATGCTCAGCTTTGTCAGGATCACTCTCTTCTGTTCCCAGGGAAGGTGGAGATGTCTCCTCGGTAGATGATGGCTCACAGGCACCACCTTCTGTAGGTTCTGTTATGGTGGACAAAAGTCTGCAAAAGTAAAACATACAGCTCTCAGGGAGTGGTGGGTGGTCTCACAAATGAAGTAAAATGACTAAGGCTGGAATTCAGTTACGTGAAATAAAAAACAACCTTGCCAGAATTTTACATAGACTACAGCCATGTAAAATAGTGAGCTCTGAAAGGGCTTCATTGAAATCCATGAATCTCAGTTCAAGAAAGGTCCTGTTTTCATGGGTACCCTACCTTCATACCGCACAACTTAATCAATGTAAGCACAGTGGCCTGAAATGATTTTGTTTATATTCATCATAGTCCTCACTTTCTCCATCCAAGGCGCTGGGTAGCTCCTCTGAGGCAGTGTCTCAGCTCCCTGGCTTCACCGAGAAGCTACTGCCCTTTCTTAAATATGTTTGAGCCAAGGCTCTGCGTGTTTCATGGTCAGGTGAAGTTATGGTGCACGATGGCTGTTCTTTTTTGTTACTGGTATTCCTGGAAGTGTCTGTGAGTGGCTAAGGGCAGCCTATGGCCTTCTCCCACACAGATCACCCTGCAGTCCCTACCACCAAAACCCTGCCAGTTACACACAATATACAGACTCACTACTCAAAGCCTTCATTACTACTACTAGGAGTCCCATGATGAGGGAGAGAGAAAAAAACAAAAAGAGGAAAGGAAAACAGGTGCCATAGAGAAATCTGTCTGAAATCACAAGTTTTGCTTAGTCTGTTTTATGACAGACAAGTCTCAAGGGTAGGGACTCTGTCGGGAATTCCAAATCTGCTGTTGGCACCAAAAAGATTCTTAAATTGGAGCATACAGTAAGAAAAACAGTGTCTGTTGAATTCAGGTAGACTTTGAGGAGCAGAGGAAATAATATATACATTGGTGGATCTGCACAGGAGTAGGCATGACACAACCAGCAAGGAGCTGTAATGCAAGTGCAAGTGTGACTGTAAGTGAGTATAAGAGTAGGACAGCTGGGGCCGACAGGCATCATGTGTTTTCTGAGGTTAATGCAACTTTTATCAGAGTTGCTCTCTGCAGTGCACACAGGATTCTTTACTCACTTATTTATCTGAATGACGTATTGCTTCATTTCCTTCACTGCAATGTCAAGTTTGTTAAAAAGGTGCAAGTAGGAGTCCTGGATCTCCCGATCTTCCTGTTTCAGTAGAAAACTGAGTCCCCTTTCTTCCTGAACTGTTCCTCCATTCTGCTGGCTAAAGCTACCATTGAGATCTCCGTCATCTGGGGTCAGACATCTCCAGGATGGTGCAGCCATAGTGGTGATGCAATGTTGAGTATAGGAGACTGGATTTAAGGTACCTACTAAACAATGAAGGTTCTAGTTAGTACAGCTCTCATGACGTTCTGCACTCTATCCCAGTAATGATAGTTTAGGATAGCTGGAATTTTAACAGGAAAAAAACATTCTGTGAATTATCTTATATAGTCACATTCTGTCACAAAAGCAATCTCAAAAAAAAAAAAGAAAAAAAAGAGGAAGGCTGTTTTTCCTGGCATGCCAACTAGATGTTTTGAATTTACTGCAGTCCAGAAACAGGTTAAATTATGGAAGACAGCAACTGTTCACACATCTACTCATATAGACAACTTGGATAGTATCTAAAGGATTTGTTGAAATGTTAGTGAATTCAGGTTGTCAGGAGGTAGTCTGTTATTATTCCAGTTTTATAATCGTACACACACATTATATATATAAAGAAATATGATTATGTTCTTACAGAAGATAAATACAATTCCTTTTAATTTTAAAATGCTGACAGTTTTGGTATGGTACTTTGCTAACCACCTTAGCTCGCAGTACAAACACTATGGAATTTTAGTATCTTCAAGTAAGCAAGGCTTATTGACCTCATTTTGAACAGTCTATGCTATTCTTCAGAAAACTGGTTAATCTACATCTCCCTGTGTCTCTTTCAATCATTCCTGCACTCTGACCTTCACAAGACAATGAATCAGAAGCACATTAGGTGAGATCATGATGAAGAAATTTTGGAACTCAAATAATCTGGTTGTAGGACAAATGCTACGTAGAAGCTATTTATCAGAAAATAGATTCCCTTGACAGAATAGAGACTTTCAGCTCCAATGCATGGAATTTATTTAGTAATGATGAAAGAAAACAGCATTACAATCCAATTGACTCGTGTTTTCCCCCTGAATGCAGCCACTCATCACAGCACCCACACTACTGTTAGCCCCCATCCACTTCTGTTTTAGTCAGTGTCACCTCTTCTAAGTGCAAACCCTCAAGGACAGTTAATTTTCATGAGATAACCACACTGCTTAGCTAGTAAAAACATTTGACCTGAAGCTGCTCTATACTTAAAGGCATTAATATTTTACAGCACAAAGAGGCTGTCATTTTACTATAAAATTTTAAGGAGGAAAAAAATGTACTGGCAAAACTGTGTTTCTTTGTAACTTATTTTGACCTTGGTGAGCAGTAGAAGACACAACTTTCTATACAGTACAAATTGAAAGTTAATTATTACCTTGTTCTGGATCAAGACCAATAATAGAGGGCTTCCGTCCAATGCGAATGCTGAACGACCTCCCTGCTGAGGTAGTGTTTTTGGGGTATGATACCTCCATGAGGTTAACATGGCAGTTGGTGGGACAGAAATCCATGCTATTGAGGGAATGTGGTTCCATGACGGCTTGTTTGAAGGCTGGGCTCACCTTTGTTTTTAATTCAGCTGCAAACTAGGAGAATTAAAGCAAGCACGTGCTACTTCAATTGCAAAAAATTATGATGCAATACAGACAACCTCTTCCTGCCTCCTATTCCAGAGTCATATGATTTCTGCAGCAGCTGGAATAACATGCCAAAAAAATCCCAACAACTCATAAAACAAAGAATGAAAGCAATTAGCTATACCTTCTAGGATGCTCTTTTCAAATAGCTCAGGTAACTGCACAAAAAAAGCAGATTGTTTACGCTACGATACACTATACTTGTGTTCATGTTAAATCACACACTGATCATTCCATTGTCATATTTATTCACTGATATGGTGGAAATCAATCTTCAATAATACATTATAAGTCACAGCTTCAACAAGCTGAAAGGAGTGATTTACAGATAAGGACCTTTTACCTCAAAACGTGTAATTTCCAAAAGTTGCAGAGGTCTTTTCATGCCTCTAGGACACCTACCTCTAAAGCAGTTCGGATTTGTTAATAAAGAATATTTAGAACCAGTTATCACAACAAAGTATTTTCTTGAGACTCCCCCATAACTAGTAGTGTTTTACCTCTTGGTAGTTTGTCAGCCTTCTGCTAATGCTTTCCAGCTTAGTGTCACAGATTTGCCGGAATTCATACTGGGGCATGGTGGCCACAGCACTGCTCAGAGATATAAGTCTTTTGCAATTCCTTATGAAGTGATTGTCCTCTGCAGCAAAGGCCTCTAAAATCTAAACAAAAAGATAGGATGTCAATATGACACTTGATAGTGAGGGAAAATACAGTGTTCTTCCACTGAATAAGTGGTAAAGCCCCGATGTTGTCATGGCTGAATAAAGCTGCATTCAGAACAAGTTGCCTTTATTACCATTTGAGAATGACTGTCATGTCTAATCCCCGGAGTCATAAAACATTCTTCAACATTTTTTAGAATAACTGAAATGGATTAAAATATCCACTGTGCACTGTCAAAGTTACCTGCTCTCGCTTACTTTCATGGGACACAATGATAATATTACTAGGATGTGACAGGAACATCTACTATTAGCTTGTCATTGTCATTATGACCAAAATACTAAGTGCACTGTTGCATTTCAATAGCAGCAGTTTTACTTGCTTCCTTTGGTGCCCCATCCAGTCTATCAGATGGCATAAAGCTGCTTGATGTTCTTGCAAGGTAAAGCAAATTCTTGCCTGAAAAGTTTCATCTGGAGTATCAGCAAAGAGTATGTTATGGACAGCTAAAGGCTCCCCTCCCTCTACCTCAACAGCTGAAATCCAGGAAGCATTTGCTGACTTGCTCCATAACAAACGAGCTATTACAACTTGGTGCACTCTAGTGAAGAAAACCCCAGGCAGGGTTGAGAAGACCATGTGCTACCTCATCTTAAAAGCCAAGCCAAGCCACTAGAGAAATACCTATATTACTGGCTTCCCAGTTCTGTTTGGGAATGAAGCTGGCCATGTATGTTTTCCAGTACCTTTGCGGTGAGATTGAAGCAACCTTTTGGTTCCACAATTTTCTCCAAGACAAAGGATTTGATTCCTGCGCTGCTGACATATTCATACACCACCCCATGCTCTAGGTGGGTGTTATCCACAGTCAGGCTAACGAGAGGTGTTTCTTCACCAGTGACCAGTGGAGAGCTGGTGGTCTGTGGTGTCTGGGCTAAAAATCAAAATAAGTCATTAGAGGTGTTTGGCAGCACCCATGCATACACGCACACATAGGGAAGAGAAATCTGTTGAGAGGTATCATTAAATGCAAAGACACAAAGACACAATCTTTGGCTCAAGGAGCCCCTGAACCACGTACTGCTAGGGGCTGGGAGAATATTCTGAGGAAGACATTTGCTGTTGGTCACTACTGGAGACAGTGATGGAGGTTTAGACAATCCACACACCCCAATGCTCATTCTCATGTTCTTCCACATGTGCATGCACACGTCCATGCACAGGACACTACTTTAGTTCTGTTTAGCATTCAGACACGCAGACTCCAGCAGAAGCTTTCAAAGGGAAGTGAAGTATGTTAACCTCGGAGTCTTGCTGTTTATAATGATCCTCTGAGGACTGCCACTTTTCTGTCCAATTTTGAGAAATGCTCCAGATGCATTTTCTGTGGAGCTGTAAGGCTGAGATGGCAGGGCAGGGGTGGGGTGAGGAGGTAACATTTTCTTTTTACACACAGCAACACTGTTGTCACCAGAGAACAGATTTTAACTATAGTCAGACTGAGATTTGCCACAGAATTGCTCACATGTCTTTACCAGGGCACTGCTCCAGCTGATCCACCATGGAGCTGCACTGTCTGACCACTAGATTACCAGGCTCACCAGACCTTGGATGGGATCCACACAGATGTGCATCTGTTCCTGGAGAAGTCGCCAATGGCATTCAAAGAGTCCAGGCCCAGTCCTTTGGACTAAATCTGTCTTCAATATTCTCCCCTAATATCACTTTTTTGAATAATGTCCCAACACGAAGGTAAAGCAGTGGCTTTTATGAGTTACACTTTTCTAAGCTGGAGGAAATGCACCCACAACTTTTGCTAACATACTGGTAACATGCTCTGGAAACTTGCTCTACATCAAATTAATTTAAAATCTTAACCTTTAATTTTAAATCACGGAAAACATAATTATTCTAGGTGGAGTTACTTGCAGACCTTCCCTCTCCAGCCATGGCCTATAAATTCCTGGTTTGCAGGGGCTACCAAATGATGCTAAAAATGCTGAGCCTTTTCATTCCAGGAACTGATGCTCTTGTAAAGATCAGAGAGCCACAGGGGTATTTCTGTGCATATGTCAATTTTTTCTTCTCCTGAATAAACTGCAGGATAAGAGTACTTCTGACAGATCTCATCCTGTTATTAAGCTTTACTAAGACAAGAGATGTCTACAACAATAATTACATTTTATATTTGTACTGCAATTCTCCTTCCTGAAGTCCCTGAATCTTCCCTAGGTTTCCTTCTCCCATGAGAATGTTTACCTGATTCCTGTTGATTATTTTGAAGGGGATCCAATTCTGCACCTCCTTCCAGTGAAGAGTTGTCTTTGCTGGAGCCAGGATGACTGCCGTTCAGATATGCAGTGGATGCTGCTTGCTGAACTCTGTCCTCCTCAGCATCTTCATGTGTTCTATACACCCACTGGTACAACCCCTGGCAAGAGATACAGGCTTCAGCTATGACCTCAGTAAAATTGTCCGATCTCTATATGTTTGGACTACAAAGGTAAATCGAGCTATCAATTTTATATCTTCTAAGTTGACTGAAACATCAACATGCCCCCAGCTTTCCTTTAAGCTTCAGAGAATATAAAATCTAGATCAGTATCTGGGTGAACTTCTAGTTTTAGCAATATTTAATAATATTTAGTACTGTATACAGCGTATGAATTGGCACACATATTATTTGTAGAAGTTTTGCAACTATAGGCAACCATAATCAGTTCCCTTAGTTATAGTAGGAACTTGGCATGGGAGTAAATAAGCCAAAAGAGACATGTGTAAGTTGTTTTTCTGATGACGAGGAGGTCAGAAGTGTGCTTCCTTTGAGGTTTTGCATTCATACCAGTGCTTCTTGTTGTCTGGTCCTGTAGGCTGTAAAGTGCTCCAGAACTTCCATATAATTTCCATGTGTTGCATTATTCCCATTAACTTTCAAAATACACTGCCCTGGATGAAGGCCTGCAGCTGCAGCCTCAGAACCTAAAAAGTCAACAGGACGGGAGTTAATACAGTAAAGCCATCTGACTACGGAAAACTGAAAAGTTTGCAAAGGGTTTCTGGTTAAGAATAAAAAGAAGAAAAGCTAGTTGAATGTTGTCATGCTTTTGCTTCTAAGTACTAATTCTAAGAGCTTTGTTGTACAAGGAAAACATCATGCATCTGTCCTTCATATTTGCAGTAGTGCTGGGAAAAACAGAGACCCTCTTAGACCTAAATGCATTCATCCCAGAAACGGAAATTCCTGTGGGAAATCATGTGACATTCTTATATGGCTCTTCTAGCCTTGTAATTACATTAGCTGAGGTCTTGCTTAAATGTAAACAGTTATATTTGTTTCAGCTTGTTGCACTTGAAAGATACAGAACACTTGCGTGTTATGCAATCTGCCATGGTCTAAGAAAAATATGATGATGCAGTCAAAACCAGAGTAGGTCTAGAGTATGATAACTGACTTCAACGAATTTAATCCAGATCCACGTGAGCAAGACATAGACTCCAATCCAGCTCCTAGATATCTACAGTTAAGGTGATTAACTTTTTAAAGGCACTATTATTTAATAATACAGTTTTATTCCAAATGCAATTTGTCTTTTACTAACAAAATTCTGAAAAAGGAGAATCTTTCTAGCTGGCACTTCCAGTTTGCACTCTGTTAAAGAGTGGTTACAGATGCTGTTATGAAAGGATGTAATAAATGTCTCTCCTCAAGAACATTGTCGCATTTGGGTGTTGTGTGCTGTCTGTATACCAACTGCACATATTTGGCTATATGTATTTGTTCTGAAGGAAGGAAGTGATACATGTCTGAAAGTTCTGCTGAAAATAAATGTTAGAGCCGTGCTTTACTTGTAGCTCAGTTCACATTTCAGTTCCAGAAGTAGTAAATCTCTCTGTCAAACTGTGTTTTCTCCTTTTAAAAAGACCAAGAAAAGCAGATCATCTCTATCTTGCATTGGTAATTTATAGCACTATAAGCCAATGTAAAGGGAGAAGTAGTCTTCAAGTCTTGCATCATAGTTCATGATGTCCATTAAGAAACATGATCTGCCCACCAACCTGTGATGCCACAGCACACACAGCTGCAGTGATCCAAACTGTGGCTGATCACACGCAAAAATATTGAGGAAGTAACAGACAGCATTACACCGCAACATTTTCTCAGCCATCTGAGTTTTAGATTTTTATTGCCTATGGTTGTAAAGCTGTATCTTAGTGGTCTTAGAAGAGACAAGGTTAGGATCACCATGCAAGCACATTTCTAGCTTGCAAGAGCTCAAGTGACAATGCCTTCTCAAGAGACTTTCCATGATACTGCGGACTGCAGCATCACCAAGTTTCTTCTACTGTAGAATTAAGCTATTCCTTGTTTTGTGTTGATTGGATTAGTGGCCCAACACTCAGTTCATAATAATGATAAACAATACCATCTTCTTAGACTGTATTTAGCTTATAAACACTCTGAGGCAGAAACTATCTTCTTGTTCTATGGTTTTATACATAGTGTGATCCTTCTCTATGACAGGGGTTCCTAGTCATTACAGTTAATTTAATAAGTAGTCAGAACTTGTTTAGAACAACTTTGACAATGAAACCTTGGTCTGTCTTGAGATATATATATATATATGCATATACACACACATACTTTATATACACATATATATATATTTAGCTCCAAGCTTGCCTATACCACAGTCTTTCTACTTACCTCTTCCTACTGCATGAACATATGGTGGTGCTGCTCCTTGTATCTGAAAGCAAAGTGCCTCAGGACAATCTGGGATTTTAATAATCCTGTAAGCAAATCAAGAAGAGAAAACAGCATGTTAAGATAGGCTGTCAGAGGTCTGGCATCCTTCTCCAGCATTCACAACTGTGTTTTGGATTACAGAAAGCACCCACATAGTTTACAAATAAATAACAAATAAATAGACCTGAAGAAATAATCTACTGTGTCTTTGTTCTCTTTATTAATTAAAATTTGGCACTTTCAAATTTATTACATCTTTAAGTGAATAACTTTAGTGCAGCGGTGCCGATTTATACTAGCTGAGAGTTTTTTCCATTAACCCGCCCCGCCGCCCCCCCCCCC
>NW_010165485.1:0-5765 GCF_000695765.1 Mesitornis unicolor | reverse complement strand
CCCCCCCTCCGATATCCTGGACTAGAATTCAGCATCAAGTACTCATGGAGACGATCAATTCTATAGCAAATTCTGGGAATACAGAATCTAATAATGCACAAGACACTAACAGAGTCAAGCCTCACTGTAAGATACAATAATGAACTGAAAAACTGTAAGGGCTGATATCATTAGAGTCATATAAGAATAAGCCAAGCTTTAATGGGGTGGAAATGGCTTTCCCTTGGACATATATTAGAGTCTGAGAAGCTTCACACCTGAGACAGAATGACAATCCTTGTGATTCAGTTCTCTTTGTGCACAAGGAAACCAAAAGTTAACCGCAGTATAAAGAGAATACATCCTAACTTGTTCTAGAAGCACAAGGTTCATCACTAAAAAAACCTTGTGACTCTTGTTTCTCTTCTATTTATGTCATTTATTTTCCTACTGAATAACTTCTGCATAGCAAAGTGTTTACATAGTTTTCCCTATAAACTGTAGAAGAAATATTTATTGAAGTAGCTGATGTTTAGAAATCATCATCTCTGTCTGCCCATCTTGGCACTTACTCTTTTGATTTGGTGGCTACCAGAAGCCTAAGTGGCCTTCGTGAGCAGAAGAACTGGTTTAAGATGGTTTCAACTTCTGAAAACGGGCGTAGGAATATTAAGTCCTCATTGATGGAATAGAGTTTTCTTCCCGTCTGCAGGCCAGCCATCTGAAATTAAACAAACACCACAGAAAACTTTGGATCATTGGCAGCACCTCTGAAAGTTCAGGCTCTAAGGTTCAACTGCTCTCTACTCATGGATGTTCCTAGGATCATTTTAATATGGAATACTATACCTACAGTGTTGGTTCACCAAATCATTTGTGAGTCACCCTTAAAGTTGTCTGCATTTACAGAAAACAAAGAGATTTCACCAATATCTGTACAGACATGCCACTCCACAGATATATCTTACTTTGCAATGGATGTGTCTTGTAGTTTTCTGCTACATTTTTTTTATCAGGGAAGTACTAAAAAAAAGGAGACTGCATTAAAAAATGGGGACTAAAAATAGGTATTATAATAGACTGGCTGTGATATCCAGTGAGATACAGAAGTGTGACTTCCCACAGCTTACAGCTCAGGAACAGGGAGTCAAGAATACAGTTTTCAACCACTAGCCATGGAAAACCACACCATATCTAGTCATGTAAGTAAATGTAATCTGGTTTTAAGCGGTGGTAAAAACCTGTTAGCTTTAAGTGAAGCTGGCTCTTCATCAGCCTAAAAAGCGACAAGATTTTCATTTTCATTCATAGCTTTGGCACCTAACTTTAGTTATCTGGTTATGGTTGCACAGTAAGGAAGAGACATATCTGATAACAGAATTGAGACCCCCTAATTCTGCTCACAGGACGATAACCCTAAACACACCTCTTGGTCCATACCAGTTAAAATGTGATGTAACAGCACTTAGACTAGGTGTTAGGATATCAAGGAAATATAAAATTCCCTTTAATAGAATAAAAAGAAAAAAAAATAACCTTTCCCAGGTTAGAATGACTTCCTATCACTTTAAGGTCCAGCAGTTGAGCTTTTTTTCTAAATGTGACAAACCCTTCTCCTGTTTTGCCTGGAATCCACTGACAGATTCCTTGACTTGGAAAAACGAGGACTGAGCAGCGCTACTCACACATATGAAATCAGACCTGTTGCAAAAATGAATCTGGAAATGTAGGACTGGAAAACCCTGCTGACTATGACTATGCATGACTTGGCTTTTCTTAAATACATTTTGTGGTCTGAAAGTCAGAGATCAGTTTACCTACAAAGCTTATAGTTGGTTCTTTTTTTTCCTCAAATCGAAGTGGTCTCCTTGATTTAATTCTCAAGCTCTCTACAGTTGACAACATCCTGTACACATAATGATAGCAAAGCCATGAAGCTATGAGGCACAAAGTCACATATTAAAACCTACAAACTAGCAAATTTCAAATAAAAATCTGGTACTCTACTGGGATAGAACTAAGCAGGCTAAGGCCGATTAGACAGCATGCATCTGAGAGTAAAGACCTACAGTGTTACAGGGCTCCTGAATAACGGATGTTCCTTATGACAACTCAATGCAGTTGTCTGGATCCAGGCCACTGCTCTTTCCTAGACGTCAGCAGGTTGTTGTTTGCTATTCATCTGCATGGCCACTGGCCAACTGGCTGCTTGTTGAACACCCTCTGCTCAAACACCAGACATCTGCTTGTCAGTTGGCTGTTCTGAGTAAGACTGCAACCACACCTCCCAAAAGGATAATTTTTTTCACTGTTGCTTCCTTCTGATAGACTATCATTTATAAACCAGCTCCAGGATTAAAACTCGCGGGAATAAGCCCAGCTACAATTAACCTGCAAGCAAGCTGGCTTAGAAAGGAAGGTAAGGTACAAACTGAGGAGACGCTGACTTTATGAATGTCCTTCTGAAGACACATGAACTTGGAATGGGCATGGGACGTGCCACAGTCCACATCAACCAGTCAGTGCTATATGATTTTCTGTGACCCTCTATCAAGGTGAGCTGAGCAAGGGTTAACAGTCACAGGCAGCTGCTGCCAGGAGCGTGACAATTTCCAAAGGTGAGTCTTGGGCTGAGAGCTGCTCACCAGTCAGGATCAGGAGAGAATGTGCATGGCTTTTCTAAGGGTCAAAACTGAGAAGGTGCACATGTGTCAGGCAAAGAGTTCCCAAACTTCAGTTCAAGTATCCTATTGCAATACAGGAATTTGATGTTCCAGCAATTCTTTTCTTAACAACTTTTAAACATAGTTTGGGAACTGCTTCTGGCATAGGCAAATCTAACAGCTCCCAAAACAGTTTCTAAAAAATCTTCAGAAGAAAAAAAGACACTAATGATATAAAGAACAATGCTTGGCAACTCTGATTTTGAATAAAAACCTCAAAGACTCTTATTGCACATGCATGAAATTCAGTGCAGTGCGCTGCCACAACCTGTGCATGACAACTTTGCTCCAGGTACACCAGGGAAGAGATCCCAATCCCAAACTCAAACAGAATGTGTTAATCTTGAATAAATCCATGCAAATAATAGATTTGTTCCCACTTAATTGGTGAACCTGGAATCTTATTCTGGCCTAAAGTCTGACAGTCCTAATGGCTGCAATGCAGTGTGATGGGCATTGTGAAGCTAAGCTGCATGTCTTAATTTTTGTCCCTAAATACTGTGACAGCAGGCAGAGGGTCTCTAAATGGCCTACAGCTGCTGAGTCACACAGAACTACATGCTGGATATCCTTCTAGTATCAGAAAGCAATTTTAAAAAGCCCAAGAATGTAATGAAATGCATTACTGTTGGACTTCAGGTCTTTCCAGAATGAGCTGGCAGCCCTCTGGTTCACAGAGATGCAGATTTATTTATTTTCTGGAGCAATATTTTGAGATCAAGTTGAAAAGGTCATTTTCAGCCGTGCTTATGATCACAGACAGTTTGTCTTGGAAGATCAAGAAAAAGATTCCTTAGGAAAATTTTGTGTTTCTGTTGTCTTAAAACACAATAGATTGGTAGGATATTCCACAGGCAAAGAAAGGGCAGAAGGATTATCTGTCAGGCAAGGGTTTACAGCAGAGGTTTAGATTAATGAATTTTTTGGCCAACCTATGTTGATTTTGAACATGAGATAGAGCACAGGAATGGTCTCCTTAGTGACCATAAAACAAATGAGAATCAGGAATACTGAAATAATATAAATCTAATATTAAACTTCGGTTCAAAATTCCTTCCAGTTTGACACTTTTAACTTGCTTAAATCAGGCAGTCCACTTCAGCTGCTTGTACTGGGCGAGTCATCCAGGAGTTATCTGTAGCTTCCAGCAGTGACTGACAAGTGAATGCGCACATAAAAAATTCTGTAATGGTTGTCCTGGGCTTTTAATTAGAAGTACTGTCTTTGTGCTGCCACAATTTACTGTGAGACCCTGGACAAGATATTCAGTCCTCTCTTACCTTCACAGGTGCTAAAAGGTACCTAAATACGGTAGAGTCACCATCCCTGGATGTATTTAAAGAGCAGGTAGATGAGGTACTTAGGGATATGGTTTAGTGGGTAGACAGGAACGGTTGGACATGATGATCTCAGAGGTCTTTTCCAACCGAGCGATTCTGTGATTCTGTGAAATAGCTTTTACTAAACAGAATTTCAGTCTGTCAATGCCATATTTTGGTAAAGGGAGGATCACACTGTGTTATCCACTCAAGGCTTTTGTATGGATAAACAAATTATTATGAAATATTCTGGTCCTATAACATATGGCCCATCTATGTGCCTCAAAGAAACAAAGCAAATATATTCTGTAGAGCTCTAAAAATAGTAGGGAGATAAATGAGTGTGTGCTCTTTAAGGAAAAAAAAATCTAAAAATACAGCTTTCACTCAAATAAACATGTTTCTAATTGAATATCTTTGCTATCCCTAAACAATGTTACTTTCCCTCCTTCCTCAAAATTAAGTTGCTAATGAACCTGAGGTACGATATCACATAGAGATACTGGTGTTGTCTTATGACTTATCAAATATATTCAGCATGTCACCCAAAGATGCCAAAACACTTAGCAATTTACAGAAACAATTTATTACCACAGGTATTGTAGAAGATACTCAATTTTCTATTAGCTGCCTTTAAAATGAAACAGACTTTAAAAGGATGGTTTTGTACCTTTTCAAAGCATTGAAATATTCTTAGGTACCAAAATAAAAATATTTATGAATATTAACCTCTGCAGAAGACCCTCGTCGAACTGATTTCACCACAATTGCTTTGTTCTTTTCTTCTATGTCAAATCCATAGTCATCCTCTTCTGGTAAAATCTTAAAAAGAGCACAAGGTAATGCTTCATAAATATGGAGTTTGCTGAAAAAGCTGAAGGATGGAGATTAGAAATTGAGACTTTTCATTGTGAGCCACGATTGACAGAGACTTGTATATCTTAAGGCTGAAAGAGACTAGGTAATTTGGTCTGATCTCCCACGTAATAGAAGCTATACAATTTAATCTAGTTATTTCTGCATTGAGTCATTACAATACTAAAGCAGAATTTCCAGAGTTACCCAGTTATGATCTGCAGTTTTGAAGAAGTGGAGAATCTTTAAGAGTTTGTTCCAATGGTTCATCAACTCTTCTGTTAGAAACTGCATTTGATTTTAACTTCTAGCCCTTCATTCTTCATTAGATCTTCTACTTTGAAATTACAGGATTCATCATTTTTCTGTGTTTTCCACTGGTGAAGGTACTTGCAGATTAAAGTGCATTTATATATTTTTAAAATACATCCTACATACCCAATAATGAACAACATACGAGTCCTTCTCAGCTGTCGGTTTCAGATAAACTGGGGATCCCAGGCCTATTTCTGATAGATAATACTACATCATAACAGTCAGTTTGTTGGCTAAAATTCTAGATGACCAGTGAGAGAACAACTTCTGACATTTCTAGGTCCTTCCTCCAGAGAACAGGCACATAAGTTTGGAGTTAGGGAAAAAATACAAGACTCACATCGTGCCCAGTTTGCAACTTTATGGCAGACAGAAAACACGGCAGTTGTCACAGTTAGCAGTAGCTCTTGCTCCCAAGAATCTGCTTACTCTTATTAGCACTGAAGTCACACAGAACTCCTTTATAAATATTTTTTTAAAATCATATCAATTGTTGCAAATATATGTTTCACTCATCCTTTTCTAGTGGTTCATTAACAATGAAAACATGGCTTCACCAAGGGGAAGTCGTGCT
>NW_010165484.1:0-6560 GCF_000695765.1 Mesitornis unicolor | reverse complement strand
TTCCAACCAAGCGATTCTGTGATTGTGTGATAAACTGGTCCATACCCTCAGCCACCTTTCCAAGTATTTGGGATGCAGGTAATGTCCTCCTGTGAAGACATTTCTAGAGCTACATCTCTCCATCATGTTCCCATTCCCCTTCTTACACAACGAATGCAAGTCTATTATGAGAAAATAACTGTGAAGATTAATTTCATTCCAAAGTGACAAACAGTGCCCTGCTTAAGTTATTTGGCAGGTTTACATTTCTCCTGTTCCATAATAGCACACGAGAAGCAACGAAACCGTTCACAGACCCATTAATTGCTAACACATTGTTTAGAGCAGGAGGCAAACGCAATGAGCGCTGGGTTTCCAAAGCATCTTCCCAGCACGGTAAAATCTGCCTTATCTTCTAGAAGATGGCAATTATATTGTGAAAAAGATATTATTGTTTAAACTGACAGCCCTCTATCAAGGCCTAGCGGTTCGCTTCATATTCAGTTTATGAAACCTGGCCTTCCTAATCCAAAACTCTTACCTGGCATCTCCTTTGGAAAGGTTGGTGCTCACGGGATGAAGAATAACCTTGTTCGCATCCACATCCACCACACATTTTGTATGCAGATCAAGCTCTAGAAAGAAATGAGAAAGTGTCAAGCGCCGCTCCTAAAGCACCGGGATTACAGACACCATTACTTCCTCCACACACCAAATGTATTCATGCGGGCTGACAGCCACCCCATCAGCCAGAGAATAGAAACAGGACCATTGCCAAATTCCGCTTCGGGAGAGATTCTGACGGGATGGACCCCGTCCAGCTTTCGAGCTCTTTTCAAACACCAAGAAAGACCAGTTCGGTTTTCGGGAAGGACAATCAGCACACACAAAAGGTGTATGAAATTTCTGCTGGGGAAAAGAGCCATTAGGCACGGTCCCACTTTGACAGCTCCTCGTAGCGCGGTCGCTCAAAGCCTCGGATGCTGGGAGGAAAAGCTGCCCCTGCCATCTGCAGCGGCCTTTTCCTCGGCCGCTCCTGCCACACAGCAGCTGTCAGTCCCCGGGCACCTGCTCGGAGAAATTCATGTCCCATCAAAAATAATTGAGGTGTGAGCGTGTGGAAAAGGGCTCCTCGGTCAGCTGGAAAAGCCCAGCTCTTCCAAACGACGCTAAGCAACGGGATATATACTATGAGTAATAAGAATACTTGAAATGTATGAGAATTCGCAGCCAAAGAGGCGGGGAAAACAAAATAAAAGCTTCGGATAACACTGACAACAGTCCAAGGTACCCACCCAGTGACAAATGGAGCCGAGATATAAAAAAAGCACACGGTCACTTGCAATTAAAGTCACTGCCCACAGACACAGGGGCCCGGACAGCAGCAAGTCCAGTCCCGTGTTCCTACACTTCAGAAGTGCAGCCAACTGCATAACCTCCACATGGGGTTCAGCTGAATCACCCAAATATGCTCCTGTCTAATCACGTTAATTATAATCCTCGTCCTCCTCTCTCACCTGTGCTTGCTCTTTCACCTTGCAGCACCTTCTAAACTCAGACTGCAAAGCTCTCGGGCAAAACCCACAGATCTTCATTACTGCAAGGCACCTTGCAGCACTTCTTGCTGCTGTTAAATCCCGTAAGAGGAGGAAGTTTCTTTCACTGACATTTTTCAAAAGCAATTTTACAGCCTTTTGCTACTTGAAACACGACAAAAAACCAAAGCTCAAGATTGCTGCTCACAGCAGGCAGTCACATGAAACTGAAACCCTTCCAAGCAAAACTGCTCCTCTGTTATTAAACTGTGCTTTTGCAGAGGGGAGAGACAGACAAGTCGCAGAAACCAGTGTTTATTTTAATTTCTCTCCACACCCTGAAAGCCAATTTACCTATCATTAATAGGCAATACAGGCTTGCTTAGAGGAAATTATATTCTTCATACGTCCCATATCCGACAAGCCTCTTTATCTTGGTCTGCCTGGTTAGTGATTAACATTGGTATTGCAGTGACCTGCTTTTCAACTTCTGAAGAAGGGTTTCATGTGCTACCTCCCTTATGCAAAGCATGACATATGGGCACTCTGTATAAGCAGCGTGGTCACTGTCACATTTTCTGATCCATCTCTGGAGAGAGAACGCTCCTGGCAGGTTTCGCACCCACAACTGCACGCCGACCCCAAGGCCTTGCTAATATTCGTTGAATCTTTACGAAACACCTTTAGGAAAGCACACAGACGGGAAATGAATGTTCCTTAACGCTACAAGTCCTTGCAGGAAAAGAGGGACGGGAAGGGAATTAATCACACACAACACACCTCGTCTGGTGAGCGTCATCGCAAAGGTAACGTCCAAATCCCTCAGCCCGGCAGCCGGGGGACAGCGCGGCTTCGGAGGAGGCGCTGAGCCAACCCAACAGCTCTTGCCAAACTGCGGAACCTCAGCTCTTCCTCCTGGTGCCCTGTGCTCACCTTCCACCATGACCTCGCTCCCCAGACTCCTCTGTAAATCACTTGAAGTTACTTCAAAACATTAAAACTGAGTTATTCGGACACACAGAGAGCGACATCAGCCCCGTGAGAGGTCTGAAGATCACCAAAGGCCATGTAAACAAGGGGGTAGAGCTGTCCAGGGGTAGGGAGAGGAGGCAGAAGAGCGAGACCTTCCCCCAGCAGAGAGGAACTGCTACAGCAATGGTGTCCCACAAAATAAACCCCTAAGAAACAGCAATACTCAGCTTTTACTCCTTTCCTCCCTGTTGTCTTAGGATTCCTCACTCCCACTTGTCCTAAGACTATTGCTTTTGAAAGAGCCCAGTGTAAAAGCCATTTTCTGATCCACCTGGGCAAGGGCCCTGTGTCCTTTAAAAGAGAAACAGCTAAATATAGGAAATAGGGGGGAAAAAAAGCTTTAAAATAAAAATATCCTGTGCACCGCGCACAGGGAACGAGTATGTTCAGGGAGGATCTTATAAGCATTTATGTTTACATTTCTCACAGGTTTTAATTCAAGTCTGAAGAAACCACTTAGGGGTTTCTGCACAGCAGAAATCAGATTTTAATGCCTTAATATCTAGAAATCAGTCTAGATAGATAAGCTGGGTTATGTATCTAGACAGCCTTAAGGCTACTTATCCCTGTTACCTTGACAAGAGACTCACACAGCAGCTCTCCTTTTAGCTGCAGAAACAGTTCAGATTCCGTTTAACAGCCCATCATACACTTTCTACAAATTCTGGCTGCATTACAAAGCAGGTGCTTTGATTTCGGAGTTCTTGAATGCTTTCGGTGGCTTGAGAGATGAACCTTACATGAGCCACTACTGAAAAATCTCACCATCATACTTTCCACCTCATTAAGCTCCTAATATTATTCAAGCAGGTCAGCCTTACAGACAAATTCTCTTCCTGCTCTTTTGGATACGATCACACGTGGACTCCACCCTGACTTTTACTAGTTTCAGTATCTCCTAAGCAAGCAGGGCTCTCACTGCCCCTGAACAACACGCAGAATTAGGATGCATCAAGATAAGACGATAAGCGTGCGCATCCCAAAACACCAATTAGCTCACCGTGTTCATTTGTTAAGGCTCGGTATTATTCTTTCAACTAAACAGCTTGGTCTTTTCCCAGGCATCACAAAATTTAGAAGGGTAAAAGATGACAGAAGCAGCTCACTGTCAAATTTTGGAGTTTTATCACAGATCTCGTAGCTCAAGATTTAACATCTCACCTCTGACTACTCCTAACCTGCTGCTACCTTCAGTCACTGCCACGCAAACCCCATCAACTGCTCGCCTGCTTCACCAAATCAAGAAGCTAATCAGCTAATTGCCTCTGGAGAAACTTAAAACCCAAACTCTCATCGTCTCTGGGAACATTCATTGCAGGGAATGAAAGCCTCTTTCATGGCTTCGGAGTGAGAAAACTGTGAGTCCATAATAAAAGGGCAACCCCACCTTAGTCACTTCTCCACATTTACATTTCACAGCCGTAGTTAAGCGAAATTAAGTGTTAAGCAAAGCAGGGCTGAGTGTAGGAGTAATAGTAAGTCCAAGCTACTCACAGAGTATCTCAAATGACTCATTTTTCATTTGTAGGGCTTGAAGCAGGCTCTTCTTCCCATTCCCATTGATTTTTCAACTCCTCACCCAAAGTCTTCTAAGACAATAAAAACCGGGATTCAAGCAATGCAGATCTTAACTGATACCACACTCATGTGTCAATCCTACGTGACTATGACTTTGCTAAGCCTTATGGGTGTTGTACAAACAATTCACACCACCCATAGGCGCTTTGCGCTTTTTCAGTAGGCTAGAAAATTCATGTTTCAAACAGGGTGGAAAAGTCAGTGAGAAAGGAGCGGTGCAGTGGTAGATTCAACAGGTAGGAGTTTACACTCCCTCTGTAATAGCAGTCACGCATCTGGTAATCATCAACTCAAGAGTTTCCACAACGGTGGTGGTAAACACCCGCAGAGGTGCAACTTTAAAACGTACTTCAACAGGTTTAGGGCAAAGAGTGGATGCGAATGCTGGAGGAAGGGGAGAGGAGAAGTATTTTGGAAAATAGTGGGTGTTTTCAGCTCTAGGAATCACAGAATCCCAGACCGTTAGGGATTGGAAGGGACCTCCAAAGCTCATCCAGTCCAATCCCCCTGCCGGAGCAGGAACACCCAGATGAGGTTACACAGGAAGGCGTCCAGGCGGGTTTTGAATGTCTGCAGAGAAGGAGACTCCACAACCTCTCTGGGCAGCCTGGGCCAGGGCTCTGTCACCCTCACTGAGAAGAAGTTTCTTCTCAAATCTCAGTGGAACCTCCTGTGTTCCAGTTTGTGTCCGTTACCCCTTGTCCTTCACTTTCGGATCAGTTAGGGGGCTGTTTTCACTGGTTAACTGCAATTAATGACAACGCCGGGTGGATAACGATACTGGAGATTTTCCAGCCGCTACCCGAAAAAGTCATCTCACCCTTAAGGTTGCTGCATTTCAGACCCAAACAAAATGAGCCTAACACATAGGTTTTACAGGTCAGTTTGAAACAGTCTTAGAATGGAAGATGGCACCGTAAATAAGCTTGTCTGCACTTTATTGGACGGGTGGTGGGGTCTATGGCATCGTAACGGCTTTTAGTACAACAGCCACGGTAGCTGAAAAGTCTTTACAACTTACTTGACTTATATTTTCCTCTTTATATACTCCATTTTTTCACACTGTATAAAATGAATTAAGGGAAAGCATTTCTCAATTCATCAAGAGCCTCTGTATCCATATATTTTTTGTCATCAGCATTCACTTTAAGAAATTACCTGCTGATGGTTGACAGGTTTTCAGCCCTTTCGAATGCCATCTGATGCCAAACCCTCCTGAACCAAAGATGTGAAACCTGCAAAGGTTGAATAAAATCGGTGACAGATTCCTCCTGGTCCCACGACCAGGTTTAGGGCAGCGGATTTAATGTCCTTGGAGGCAGGACATGAAGCTCGATGGTGTCACTGGGAACCAGTATGGCTGCTCTTGGAGTTTCCGAAAAGCCAACTGAAGTAGAACAAATACGGCGTGAAAGGTTTAAAGTGCACGTCCTAAGCTCATAAGCCAAAACCGGCCCCAAACACAAAAGCACAAAATAATCTCCTGTAAAGACAGACAATAGAAATTTTCTATTTCCAATTGCCAGTAGATTTTCAGGCGATTAACATTCCCTTGAAGGTTAAAACGGGAATGTTGTGGCCTGAGCCTTCAGTTGCCTTCAGTAAGAAATTACAGTCGGTTTCTTCTACTTCTCATCGTCATCTAAAAAAAAAAAACCCAAATGGCAAGAACACTGAAAAACGTTTAAATAATAACTTAAAAATATGTACTAGTTTATTTATCAGACAGATTAAACAAAAGCCGCCTGAAAAAGAGGCCGTTGTTTGGTTTTTTGGTGGTGTTTTAAGAAGAAATCTCAAAGCAAGTTCAAACACAACAGGTCCTCAAGCCTCCCTGCCAATGTTTGTTGCCTTAAAGTGACTTTTCTTTTTGCTCTTTGCTATGTAGAAATGAACACAAATAAAGGGAAACCTGACTATACGAGAGAGTGCGAAAATCACTCACACCTAAAGGACAACGCTAAGAGCTTAAATGAAAAGGAACTGTGCAATAGCACTTTTAGGGCATTAATTATAAGACATAGTAACTGATACCTTCTGGACAAAAATAGAGTCATTTGATTTGTCCCTGAAGTCTACGCAGGCATCTTCCAAGCTTCTCTGCTGTACGTACGTACATAGGAACTGCGCAAATACCATTCATGAAATTTTCAGTTTGCGGCAATTAAAGATCATTAAATATGCATGAGTGCATCTGGAAGGGCACACAATGCCATCTAATCTGGATGATGAGGTGTAAGTCAACTCAAACTCATGAGCACGCAAGCGAGTGTTAACACTACGCTGTCCAAATGGTAAAACATTTGCGTGCTGCAGCTTCATTTTTGGCAAGAAAAAAGCTTGCCAAATGGCTTTAGTAAAGGCGCTCTGTGTATCTGGACCTTACTCACAGTAAGTATCATAAAATCACAGAATCACAGCATGGTCTGGGTTGGA
>NW_010165483.1:0-22349 GCF_000695765.1 Mesitornis unicolor | reverse complement strand
CCCCCCGTCACACCGAGATATTTGCTTAAAAATTAATTGATGGAAGTTATTTCCATAAGTTGTTAGGTAGCATTTCAGAGACCTTTCTCCATGTGCTTCAAGTTAACCGATAGAAAAGAGGGAGCTCAGTTTGCCAGGGCTAATGCACAGAAACGTGCGGAACTCTTCCTGCTCCTGCTTGGCATGTTAAATAAGGATGAAACATCAGAGTAACAAGAAAAAGAAATGGAGTTGGTGCTACTGCCTTCAGAAGGAAAAGTAGGCAGAACAGCTTTATGTGGCTTCTGTCCTCTAATGTCCTCTTCACTTTAGTAAACCTGGCTTGTATTTTTATCATATTTTTGAAAGACTCCAGATTTTTACAACTGTTTTCAACACTTCCAATTGAGAGGGGAAAGTTCTCCTGTATATGTAGAAGCACTCATTTCTGGTTTTGTAGAAGGATGATTAATGAATGATTCCTAGGCCAGTATTGGCACTGGTGATGAAGCATAAAAATCTGTAACACTCCCTAGACTCATAGCCGTGTTTTCTCCTTTTATTTAGGAGCATAAAGGACAAATAAGAAAATACGTAGTTTGCCAGCTGAAGGAAGTGTGTATGGTGGCTTGTTTTGCTCAGCTCTTACTTTAAAAGCACTTAAATGAGCAAATGGCTTGCTCCTTTCCCTGATCTATCTAGTTTCTTCACAGTCTTGTCTGAGATAGTTTTCACAAACAGATTCTGAGTAGGGGTTTTTTGAGTGGTTGACTTGCTGGATATGAAGGCATGACTTGGACCGCTTTGTTGGTAAATAGCAGTGGTAAAAAAATCCCTGAAACTAATAAAATTGTGTGTCCTGACTACTGTAAACTGTGAGTTTTTTTGTAAGTTCTCCACTGAAGACAGAAATCCCCTCCTTTCTCAGCAGTTAGAAGAGAGGCCACAAATCTAAGCTGAAACTCTGTGTCTTGACTGGAAGCCTGGGAGGCATTTTGTTGTGTGACTGAGCTGTCTTCAGCCTCCATACGCACTCTGATCTCTGGTTGAGGACAAGTGAAAGGCAGCTTTCCCAATTCTCTTTTGCTCTGTATAGTAGTAGCAAGAATCTGCTAGGGCTTTCTGATATGGGGAATGTTACAGAAGTCTCTAAGCCCAGAAAGTGCTGAAATGAGAGTCTGTGGGTGAAAGGTACCTTCCCTATGTCTCTTGAGGATCAGTTTCGTTACACTATGCTGATAGTTGTATCTTTCCACGTGACCTTTGTCACAAACCTGGATTCAGATGATTCATTGAAGCTGTATTGAGACTTCAGGCAGATACCAGCTTCATGTTGCTTCTCTCTTTCTGGTATCCCCAGTGAGCTGTGAATTCTGTATGTTCCACAGAAAAAGAAGATTCATCATCAGAAATCCAAGGCTCTGACCCCAGTGAAGTGTCAGACTTGAAAATACAGAGAGAATGCTTAAGTTTAGTTAATGGGAAGGAAAAGCTCCACTGAAATAATTTAAGTGCTAGACAACTTCCTTTTGGTGAAATGATTATCAGAGAGAAAGTGAACCATTTACTTTGTGCTTTTCCTGTAAGTGCCAGTTCTGTGATGGGCAAGAGAGCAGAAGTTTAGACCTGGGCTGTGAGAGGAGAGGGCTGCACATAATCCTCAGCAAAACAGCTTTGGCATACGAGGTTCTATCATCACAACTGAAAACTTCCTCTGCCTTTCTGTGGAAGAGAGGCTACTTGTAAGATGCTTAGTGTTGATAGTGTGTTCGTATTTTGTATGTTTTGACTGAAAAAAACAAGATACTTCCATTTCCTACTATTGTTGCATGAAGTCTAGAGCAGCACTATCCCTTGCATTAGTAGGATTTAGTTTTCTCATGTATTTGTGTTTGTGCAGCAGCAGTTACAGTTTGAACTTTAATTACTTTACTTTTTTCCAGGCTTATGCTCAAACTTTTTGTTATGGTTTAGCAGTGGAGATTTGTTCTGTCACACTGAAGAAGAAATACACTTATTTTGAATATCTTGTTTCCTTGAAAATGCTCTACTGCTTACAAGTTTCAACTAAAGTGTATGCTATGTTAACAGAGTGAGTGAAATTTCGGTTTTATTTTTGTCAACTTGACAACATGCCATGTTCAGCTTTTCTGTTGCATAGCTGGTTTTATCTTGTGCTAAAAAGACATTTATAAACATTACTAGAAGAAGGGAACACGCTGGATTTGAAGAAATTTAATAGGTATTAGGACACGCATGCCAGTTCTGAGAGCTTCTCTGAAGCTGGTTCTTGCACACTGTTGTTGCAGTCTGGTTTGTAGAAACGTTTTGTTCTCTTCTGCTTATGAATTTCAGACTTTACAGCTGCGGAGAGCTCTCCATTTCACAAACCTGCAGTTACTGCAGTGCTGTGTGGTTCTTCTATGAAGCAGAGGCACCAAATAGTCCCATTTGTCTTGGTGAGGTTACCGTGTCCCTGGGTTGAAGACAAACCTGTTGACATTAACCCAGTTCTGACACAGATGCCCTATTCTTGTATCTTAACCCCCCCTCCCGCGCCCCAGTTTTAAGTATTACTTTTGGCGATAATATGTGATATAGATCCTGTCTAAATAAAACTTGTTTACAAGCCTTATTACAAATAGGAAAAATAACTCTCAAGCATGCATTAGAAGTATTGTTTCGTATGTGTCAGGGACAGAGTAAGTGAATCCTAAATAAAACTTCTGCATGCCTGGTTCTCTGCAGCTGTCCCCTAAATGGGAAAGGCTCAACTGCTTTTTGTTGTTTGCAATGAGTTGTAGAAATGCAGCATCTCACTGTCTGTGCAAGTAGCAAACCTTTTCCCATTTTGTTCCCAAGGAATGCTCTGAAGTTTGCGGTGTTATCGTACAGGCTAGGGCTATCTGCTTTACTCGGCCACAGCCCATAAACCAAAACGGCTGCTTTGCATCTTGCTCTCTTTGCCTTTTTCCTCTTATGTTAAGAAAGCTCCATGTTTGGAGGAGCACAAAGCCCTCTGTGCGAGGAAGATAACTATAGAGTTGATGTTTTTAGGAGAAGGCTTGGCTCTATCACCAGCTGCTGTCAGCTTGCCCTGGACTTTGTTTCAGGACTGATAGTGCTCTTGAAAACCAGATCTTTGCGTCCCTGTGTTGAAGTGCCACAGACTGACTGGGGAGAGCTCTGTGTGCATAGAAAGTGTTTGTATGTGTGCATTCTTCCCTTTAGTAGGGCACCATTTAACTGTTCGAGTGAAATTTTACTCCTAGTGAGAAGATCTGAATTGGCATCCATAGGAAAAAGAAAGGAAGGTTGATGGCATGGACAGATGGGCAGTGTGCAGAACAGGAGAACTTGGCTGAATGTGGTTTGTTGGTTTTTTTTTTTAGTTTAACATTTGTGGCAAACACTCTTGATTATGACTTTTTATTCTTACTGTGAAGAAGGTTTCTGATAATGTGGGTGACTGTGTGAGTGGAACCAGTTCTCACAGATCAGGTGTATTGATATCATCCTAAATAGTGAGGATGTGATGTCCTGCACTCCTAGGTACACTCCCTTGGCTCTGAGTGAGCCTTTCTAGAGTTAGACACAGTCCCAGCAGGAGCAGCTGCCTTTTCATGGCAAAACATACTTCTTATAGGATTTCATAGAGGGCCTAAGGAAAACAGGATTGAAATTGTGGTGAGTCTCAGCGCGATTTAAATGTGCAGATATTTTAGGTTCTTCTGAAAATACCAGCTTTGTAGGCCCATCTTGCTCTGACCTGTTAAGAAACTTTCTCATCAATGCAGACTAGACATTGAATAGGTGTTCTGCAAAAGATCAGGAACTAGTTTTCCTGCTCTTTTAACCGCATACTTTTGTCCCTCACCACTTTGTGGGAGAAGACTGCTTTGTTAGGCATCACTTTGTTAGTGAAATATATTGCTGGTAATACCTATAATAAATCAGTCTATCGAGGCAGAGAGGACTCTGGACTTCCTGGTGGGATTTTGGTAGTGTAAAAATAGGAGGAGCTTTCTGCAGAGCTGGATAGTCTGTTTTGCTGTTACTGTCTCTGGGGGTATATTCAGACATACGGTCTGCTCCATTTGTGACTGTTGTTGGGATGATGTCCTGCGAGTTGCTGCCAGTGAGCTGACAGTCGCATCCTCCTCACGGTTCAGGAGACAGAGAAGGCTCGCTGAAAGAGAGAAGGAGGGAGGAAGGAGAGTGGATCCATTGTAGCTTGTTTGAGGTGACACAGTTTTAGCCTTGTCTTGCACATTGAGTTTATAATAAAGGTCCTGAATCCCTCTCTGGTCCCAGGGTTACTTTTGGGTTGAAGGTAGAGAGAGCTTTAAGCTCTTGCTTTTAACTCCTGTCTCTCATAATCTGTGTGCTGATGTTCTTTCTTCCTTAATTTTTCCAGCACTGGTGCTAGTGGTCCCCATTTGATTCTTAAGATAAGTCTCTAATCTGAGAGAGAATATTATATGTTGCTTTGCTTCAGCAGCCCTCACTTGTTATGGCTTTATGTGAGTAGAAATATTTTTTACTGATAAGCCTTTCAGTTAGATGGAATAAATGATTAACTCTTCAATGCAAAGATGATGTGGGATAGACAAGAGACAACTCTACAGTGAAGCCCCTTTTTGAAGGGCAGTTCTGTTTGGGCAGGAGTTAGGACAAGAAACATAGTTTTGCACTTTACTCGAAGACTAATATTTGACTTCCATTTGCTTACACAGTAAACCTAGAGATGGTTCTCTCTGAGGTTGGTCTCTGCTGATAAGACTGCACAAATAGATTTACCAGATACATAGCATATAGGCAGTTGAGTCTTAAAGAAATATTAACATTAGAGTCCATTCACCAACATTTAACTGAAAGTATTTTCTTATGTAAGAAGAGCCTGTTAATCCATGGTTATAGAAAAATCCTGATGGAGGTTTATAGGATGGAAGTTGAAGTCTCCCCTTGGACATGGCCTGCTAGCTGCTAATTCTCTGTGTTCTTGATATAAAACTATCTAAGTGACTCAGTACATAAGGTATTTGCAAACTGCTTCATTATCTACTCATTGCCAAGGCATCTTCAGGTCACATCCCTCCTCTGGTTGACTCTTTAGCTAACAGTTCTTTGAAGATTGTAATTAGTTGCTTTGTGGCTCTGAAGGGAGACTGTTTTTCATTACTTCTGTGCTTTAAGTACAGGAAGAGTCTGAGTTATTGCCTCCCCCATCTCCCCTTGTCTTAAACAGGTGGAAATATGGAAAAGATTATACTGTTTTACACCCTGCCACTTGGCCTGTTGAGATAAGCTGGGGCTTCATCCTTCTATTAAGGTGTTATCAGTGTTATTTCTACCACTTCATCAGGTGAAGTAGCCTCTTAAAAGAACCCCATGTTTATTTAGTAAAGCCTTCCTTCTGGGTTCAGGATTGCTGCTGTTAGGACTCTTTCAAGTTAAGGGCACAGTGTGAAAGTTGTGTGGGAGAACAACAGGTTTGCTGGATATTCACTGGGTCGTTTCTAACTGCCAGATTCATGAAGAGCTGGGGAGGGTAGCTGCGCTGTCTTCCTGTGAGAAGCTTTTTTTATAGCATCACCAAAAAAGCAGCTGTGCACCAACAGATCTCATCATCTACAAAATCTCTGCCTTTTTTTTCCTTCCCAGTTGGAGCTGGGCTCAGACTGATCAGTGGAGTGACTGTAGGTGTAGCTTTTCCTTTCCTGTCTAGTTCAGGGAGGTATACATTTGGCTTTTACTGTCATTAGCCAAGCAAAGTCCTTGTTCTGATCCCTGACTTACTTTCATTTATTTATTCATTTAAGCTAATGCACAGTTCCTACAGGCTAGCAGAAGGTGAAGGAAAATATATTTAATTTGTGTTAGTGTGGGCGATGGAAGCTTCATTTTGTTGGAAATCCCTTGATTTTTTTGGCCAAGCAATGGCCGAAGACCTCAAATCTTATGTGAAAATGTTGGCTTTTTAAGCAGGTTAAAACAGAGAATGGGATAATGCATTTTTGTTACCTTATTACTCTTAACATTTGACAGCATTCTTTCCATCTTGCAGAGCTTGGTACAAAGACTTGTACGTCACGTCAACTCTCTTGTTGACAAAGTTGATGAAAAAATGCAAATCTTTTCTAGCTAACTGTGTTAACTTTGAAACTTTAAGATGGTTCAGAAGTTTGACCTTTTGTAGTCATGGTTTCAGACTTTCAGAATGGAGAAAAACAAGCTAAAATTAGTTAATCTTCAGGTTGTTTGAGAGTATGTGTGAGACTGAAATGTTTGGTCCAGACTCTGGTGTAGTTAATCTAGAACTTCTCTCCTATTGTGTGGAGATACTGTACTGAAGTCTTAAATACCAATACTGAGCCTTAAATACAAATACTCCTGATGGATGGGAACAGTCTTATGCTGCTTCTTAAAGCTGTGTGGTAGAGCTGTTGTCTTTCAGTTTAGTTCCTCCCTTCAGGAGTTGTTGACCAGGTACCAACCTCAGCTCTAACACTGGTTTAATTCTATGCTGGTGATACTTAAGATGCAGCATGGGCTAGATCGGCTAGCTGGGTGTTAAACTTCAAGTGGTAAGTCTCACTTCTGTTTAAATACAAAATAATTAGTGGTAGCCTGAGCCTTTGACTCTGCAGCTGTGGCAGTCTCAATCCAGTCACAGCTGAAAGAAGTTAAATTCATTTCAAATGAACAATGGCTGCAAACTGCTTGCAAATGTTTTGCCTTTCTCAAGACACACCATCAAATATTATGTTTTAATCTTAAATAATTCTTGTTTAAAAGAATAATGCAGCTGGTTTTAACTTGTATAAAATCTTATGCGAGGGATGTAGAAGAACTCTGTCCTGGCAAGGTCTCAATTTGTTTTTGGTATTTCTTTGATTTGGTATTCAGCCTTCTAAGTAGCTAGGGTAAGGTGTAATGAAGTACCCAAAAGCTTATGTGCTTCATAACCTGCAAAATTAGCATATATGGGGGAAAAATCAACCTACCCATAAAAAGTACTCCAGATATTCATAGCTTCCCCCTCACCCCCAAAAAGATGTTTCAATGGAGTGAAAATAGTTGTGGAATAGCTTTTGTCAGGAAGAACAAGCCCAGAAATACGACTTGTATAGGAAATATTTTGACAGGATATTTTCATGAGGCTCTTGTACTAACCTGTTCTTCCTTGCTAGAGTAAAAATGTGGAGTATGCAGACCAGTCCTTTTTCCTCTGCTAAAATTTAATTTGGAAGCTGAGAGAGAACAATATTCACTCCTTGAACCTGAGATTGTCCATAATGCAAGAGGGCTAGTCATCATCCTTACATCGGAGTCTCATCTGTTGAATTACATGTCAAGAGCTGATAATTTGAGATCCTGAGTTATATTGCCATTGGTGGGAATCAGGGCACTGGCCACATGATAGACTGATGGAAGAGGAATAGCCATGTCCAGGGTAGATATTTGATTCCTGCCTCACCAATCTGTGCTGAGGCTATATACGATGAGCTTGCAGGATCTTCATGGTTGCATTACATGAATTGAAGTTGTGGCTCTGTCTGTCTATCATTTAATTGAAACCATCCCTCCTTTTGTTCCTTCTCACTTTTGTGTAGCTTCCTTTGCTTTTCTGTTTTCTAAGCACCCGAATTGTCCTGAACTTCTGTATTCTGTCGTTGTCTTTTACTCTGGAGGCTCAGTGCCTATGGCTGGTGCTCAAGAGTGGCAGATGTATTTTGTTTCTAGAAACCAGCACCTTTGTGTATGTAAAATATGCCTTTGGCTAGAAGTGTCGGGTAACTTGTTTTGAACAACAACAGACCCGAATTCAGATGTTTCCTGCTCCAAAGAGCTTATTGGTAAATGACATTGCTCTCTTCATAACCTTCACGTAGTACCCTTTAGTCTAAAAATACTGCCTTGTGTGAGATTTCAAGGACTAATATTTTGCTTATTTTCAGTGAGAGGCTGTCAGTTTTTAAAGATTGTGGTTCTTGTAATAGTTTATAAACAAGAAATTTTGGCTGCATGATGGAATACTTAAAATCCGACCCTTAATAAACTGTTTACATGTTATGTATTTCAACACAAAGATTATTGTTCTTAAAGAGCATAAATATTCATATAGTTTCTCCCCCGTCCCTTTAGGCCACTTTTTTATCATCTGGGTCAAGAATTGTTCAAAAGGGCATGTAAGGTACTACAAATTGAGACATACTCATATGCCAGTCATCTTTAGGTTCTTGAGGCAGCAGTAGTGAAACAAATCTCTGTGCTGTGAGTGTTTTCCTTCTCCCTTCAGCATCTTTTCAGGACCAAGCCATTCCTATCTGCTTGTTTCTGTAATGCTGATCAAACAGTTTTGTATTCAGTGTCTAAATGGCTTCAGGAATTAGACTTGAAAGGCTTGCTTGTTTACCTCATTTTGTTCTGTCAAGGTTAGTAACACATCAGCTCTGGAGAGAGCAAACTTAGCACACCAGCTTTGGAGAGAGCAGGTTCGTGTTTGAGTACTGCTTGGAGAGGCCTCTCATCAGAGCAGTTAAAAAGTGCTTGTGCAGGATGATTCATCTTAAGAGCTTTAATACAGAAAAATGAAGAATGAATTAATTGTAGCTTCCCCTTTCTAAAACGCCCAAGGTTTTCCATCTATGTGCATCTGAGGTGGACCAGCAGGAGAGAAAACTTTTGTATATTGTGCTCGCTTCTGGGAAACCCCATCATGGATGCAGGTCCTGTTGTATTCGGCACTCCCATGGAAGGATTGCCTTTACCACGTGTGTTTTTAGAGCTCAGTTTGTGACCAGGTACTATGGCAAAAAGCTGAGCCTGGAGAACAGCAGAGTGCACAAACTTGTCTGGATACTTGGGGACTCATGGTGGTGTTCTGGTAGAACCTTTGGGATATTTGGGTTTGTGTTTTTAGTTTTTTAATTGTCCTTAATATCGCTCCCTATGCCATCTTTAGAAAACAGTGAGATAGCTGTGCATCCCTGGACTTGAAGATGGTGAGGGAGAAATCACAGAGATGCTTCTGTGGAAAAACTATTAAAAGGCTAATGAAAGCAATTACTGTTAGTGTACTCCTAATATTCTGCTGCTTTAGACCTAACGGAAGCATTAAGCTGACAAGGTGTTCAAGTGGCACCTTTTTAGTCACATTCTCAGTGTAGTGAAGCTTGTCACAGGTTTGTCTGTAACAAACTGGGCTTTCGGTATTCATCTGAGCCAAGACAGCTGGCAGGAGTGTGCAGAGGGGCCCTTTCCAGTGCACCTGGCTGTGACATTGTGATAAATGGCTCCTGGCAGGCGGTGTGGCTGTAGCACGGGTGGAGGCTCTCTGCTCTGCTGTGGTGTCTGTCTGTGTGCAACTCAGGGTGGTTGCTGGGACCGAGTAGTCTTTTCATGGTCTTTTTAGGTTTGGGGAGGTTTTTTCTGTTACTGCTTGGCAGGTGATGTACGGTATGATGACAAGAAGTTTTGTAGTCCTTTCCAAGACTTGCCCAGGCCTAAGAGCCACAATTGTTCTGTCTGGCTGAAGCTGAATTAATCTCTACACCCCCTCCTTCTCCCTCCCTCTCTGTTGTTCATTCCTCACTTTACAAGCTATTTGAAGACCAGAGTTTGACCATGTAAGTAATCCCAAGAGGGTGCAGATAAAATCTTAAGAGAAATTGTCAGTCAACAAGAGGATTAGGGAACGTATTCAAAAATGTGCTGGGGTAATAGACAATGTTGAATATTCAAGCAGAGGAAAGGCGTGTCAAGAGGAAAAAAAGGAGAGCCTCTTCTAGAGGCTTAAAAATGACTTTAAAAGCATATTTACTAGCTCTTCTGTTTTTCTAGGGAAATAGCAGCTGCCACACTTAGAGAAGGTTCCATTTTACGAATTCCCTGTATTCATGGGTTACAGGCTGACTTGGCATAGCTGATAGTTGACATGGGGAGCACTTCAGTTTAGGGTCGTCAGTTCAAACACTGGCTTGGTCAGCAGTGGAAGAAAGCTGTTACCACGGGAGGTTTTTTAATGAAGTGAGCTGGCAATCTGTCAGGCTTTTAGGGCATGAGTTTCTGCAAAACTACTATAAATGGTACTTGCAAATAACCTTGGAGTCAAAGAACTAAGCAGATGTCAATGATAATCCAAAGAAATGAAGTAGGCATACAGGCAATAATGGGTATTGAGCACTCATGCTTCAACAGCTGATAAATGGAGTGTTTATGCATTCCTTCCTGAACTTCAGATGAGAAGAACTAGTCAGTAAAGTAGTGAGAAGATTCTAACTACATCATCTACATATTCACTGTCCAGATAAAAATAGAAACCCATAATGATAATGTTGCTGGGTAGGCTAAGCACCAGTAAAGCTGTTCTTTCATGGTTAGAACAGGCAGTCCTCGAGTTCCTTTTGACTTCTAGTCACCTTTTTCTGTGTACCAAATTACTACTTGTTTTTTTTTTTTTTTTTGTTCCAGTAGCTTTTTCAGAGCCCTGCTTGGCTGTTACTTTTGTATATACTGTTCACCAGAGGTGCTGCTCTGCTGTGGTGAGACTGAGACCAAGTTTCCTTCACTGGAGTCAACAGCAAAGTGCTTAATTCCTGGGAAAAACTGAAGGCTTCCTCTGTTGTCCTCTTTTGAGCTTTGCGTGGAACATCCTTGCCCTTCTGCCTGCCCTCAGAGTGAAGGATGAGGCAGTCCCACTTCTCTTCAACTCTGTTTCTGCTGTTTGTAGTTTAATTTAATAATTTACCTGAACAGCTGAGGAGATTGCCTTAGTGTGGTGCAGCATTTGTAAACAGTATTTGCACTGTCATTTTCTTCTTGTGTCCTCCAGCCCACTCATCTCTTTTTCCACCTTCCCCCACATGCATGCTTTAAGCCAAGCTAGACAGCTCTATTCATGCAAACCTCGTTATTCCTGAGGGAAACGACAACAAATGAAAGTAACTGGCCCTGGAGCTTCTTACTGAGGATAGCAATGCTAAAAGCTGTTCTGTCTGGAGACGTGAACTTAAAATAGGTCTCAAAACAGATCTGCCTTTTCCTTTTCTCCTTTTCTACCCCAATCTTGCCACATTGTGGTCTGAAATCTTTTTTTAAAAGTTTATGACAGTTCTGGGTATTTTCTTTGACTGAAATCAGTGTTATACTCTAACATATGCTCCTGACATGAAATCATCTACTCTAGGGAGAGAAGAGAAAACCAACTGCCACATCACCAGGGTTCTGTCTGCCCCCCACTCTGTGTGTGTGTGTGTGTGTGTGTGTGTGTGTGTGGGGGGGGGGGAGAAAAAAAAAGTGCTTGTATTCAATTTTCACTAAAATGTCTGTATATGCTCTAAGAACTTCAGCTGAGAGTCTTGTGGCTCACTTCTATTACACTTGCATGCTCTTTTGCTTGATCTGCTCTTGCCTTTTAAAATCACACATGGATTCCTGCTTTACACCTGCACATCTTTCATTATCTGCCAAAGAGCACGTAGTTTAATGGATGACCTGAACTCTGTCTGTCCTGCCTGGATTGGTAGGTGGTGACGTAAGTGTGCATAATTGAAATGCATTGATTTCCCTGGAGTGCAGAACTGAAAAGCAGGAGGTTAGCCAGCGGGATGTGTGCGCTCACTCTGGAGAAACAGTGAAGTAAAGGAGCAAAAATGCTGGAGCAGCTTGCTTTGCTGCACCATGTCAGTGACGGCAGACTCAGTTGAGAATTCAAGAAGTACTTGGAAACGAACAAATTCTGTGTTGCAATCAAATAGACCTCCTCATAACGAAGGCTTTGTGAAGGCTGCAATAGTTCTCCTTAAAAATGGTGGTGAGCTGGCAAAAAGTGGGGATTAAACAGGGGCTGAGAATGGGTAGAGACTTGAGGTGAACACAAGCTGAATTACACTAATTGAATGTAGTTGTTGCTTTATCTTGTCCAGCACTTTTTCAGTAATCTCTCATCTGGCTGCTTTGTAGATGAGTAAATAGATTTTGTAGTGAAGAGAGTATGTGCTTTCCTGGCCACAGGCTTATTTCCAGTTGAGCTTGTCTTCCGGTTTCTTTAAAATGTCTACTTTCTGGATCCTAAGTGCACTTGTTACCTGTATAACTCAGACTTAATCATGCCACATGAAAATCCTTGCTGATTTGAAAAAATAAGGTCTAACCTGGGCTGTCCAACTCATGACCCTTTAGTGAATTTGGAGAGCCATGTATTTTGGCTCTGGAAAGAAAGAAAAAAAAAAACCCCTATTGTAGAAATTGTAGTTGTTCAAGTTGTGGTTGTGTTCTGCCTGCTAGGGCAAAGCTTAATTAGCTGCTTCCTTGCAAACATACAATCATTGTGCTATCTTTAGCTGCTTTGTGGTACAACTTCACCCCATGAAAGACTGAACATCACATACTCCAGGAGAGCAGGCATGCTCTGTCTGGAGCTCTGCTCTTTGAGGAGCTTGCTGGCTGAAGATGGTCAATCAGGTTTTCAAGCTTCATCAAAGTAATTTATGGAAATAAGATTTTTGACCTTTTAGAGCCTTATTGGTAGCTCACAACTTCTGTTGAGAGAAACTCGCTAGTGTTGAATCAAGTCTGTAGGCTTGCGAAGCATTGCTCGGCGTTCTCGGAGAATTAAATGATCACACTTAAAATAGACCATGAGCCAGAGCCTAAAGCTTGATCTTTTGAAACTTTTCTTAATTATAATTGAATGTTAGTGAAAGCTCACCATGGCGAGGTCCTATAAACAATTCCATTATATTATTCCTGTACCTGTTTTTCTAAGTGTTGATTTTGAATGCTGAAGAAATACTTCGGGTATACTTGCCATTCAAAAATTGTATAGAAGTCTTAGAGTTAAGTCACTGTACAAAGCGAGAATAAGAAAGAGGAAAAATGCTTGATAGGAAGTGCTTTTGTCTTCAAGTAAACCTGTACATTTGCTTGTATAAAACTATAGGTTCTCCTGAAAACTGTTTCACAGTTCTTGCTATGCTTTCAATGTGTGGTTAGAAATGGGTTTTTAGCTTTGGCTGTTTTAAATTCCTCAAGTCTCTTCTGGTCTGACTAAAAAATATGGCATTACATCTACAGCCAACTTGCAAAGATAAGTCACTCTAATTTGCTCTTTGCTTAGGCACTCTGTGACTAATATTGAATACAAATGATCACACTGAAAATCTTAACAGCTACAGTAACCTTTCCCTATGGCACACTTTTATAATTAATTTTGTAATTAATTTTGTCTGACAGTATGTGCTTTGATTTTTTTTTTAATATTTTTTGTGTTCAAAAGCATGTTATTTTGGTAGCTAGTAGGTATTCTTTGTATCAGAGGGTGGTGGTGGCACAAGCTCCTGCAATAAAATAACGTAAGCAGTTGCTAGATTTCTGACTATTACCTATAAGAGCAATTCTGTTCATGCAGGAATTTTTCACCCAATGAAATGTACACCACCAGAGATGGTCTGTGAGGATAACCCTCCTTTGCATGCTTACTCTTTCTTCTCCCACCCTCCCCCCCACCCCATGCTTACCTCTCCCTCCTGAAAATCCTGCAGGAAAATGTGTCCATCAGTGGCATAGATGCTGTATGTTCCCTGTGTCAAGATTCCCAAATAAAACATAACGTAAAACATAATCTAGGCAGCTAAGGCTTATTCCTCCTATTATTTTTCTAGTCTAATTCGAAATGACTTGAACAACAGACTTCCACAACTTCCCTTGAGTGTGCCAAGGCGATAATAGAGCAAACATGCAGTTTGACTCTGCTCCATAGCACTTCTGATGTGGGCATGGGCTTTTCTTTACTGCTTTGTCACAGTTTCTAATGGCAGCCCTTTGGATTGCCCTCACTGATGTTCTTTCAGATTTCTTTGGGAGCCAGTTAGCTGGAGCCCTAAAAAGTCAAATTAAGATTCTGGAAGGAAGTTCTGTTTAGTGTGCAGCTGCTGTGAGCACAAGAAAAAGTCAGTGATAAATCTACAAGTTTTTAAAACTGAAGTTAAATATGGGGATATTAAAAGAGCAGTTGGAACCTTTCTTAAAGGGGTAAGCGAGATGAAATGTGTCTGGATTTTTAAAGAGACTTTTCCTTAAAGCATCCAGAGGGCCTAAACTCGGTGGGAAGGTCTTGTTAAATCATTTATATCCTTTCGTTGACAGTTAACAGGCTGGGTGTTCTTGGCTTTGCCTATGCAAATTCTAGTTAAACTTAGTGGTTCTGCAACTAAAAAACCAAACAAACTAACAACTTTTTTTCCCCAGACATGTTGTCATACTGAGGTAATTGGAACTGCAGAGTTTAAAAATATTGACATAAATAGGTTCCTCTGCCAAGACCTTGTTGAGTTTTAATTCTGCTTTTCAACTTTCACTGACTTTGAAAAATAAGGGAGATGATTACTTTTCTTACAGCATTTTCCCTAAGGTGTAAGAATATCTACAGTGTGTCTCTTCTTGATTTGCATAAAACAGCTGAATATCCCACTGTGGTATAAAGAATGGGTCCCATCTCACCACAGACCTTGTGTTTCTTTTCCATTTCTCTTGTCCTAGTTATGCAGCCACGTGGGGATCAAATCTCTCACTTGACTGAAGAGGCTGTTCTTGTTTCTTTGGTCAGGGAAGGGTAGTGGCAGCATGGTCTTCAGCTGAAACTCATTTCCAAAATCAAGGGGAAATGGAAACAAAAGCCTTTCAGTGGTGGTGTGAAATAGAGATCCTAAGTAGATTTAAGCAAAGCATGGATTGGTGTGCATGAAGATCCTGGATGCATCTACTGTTACTTATTGCCTCTAATCATACATTAAGAGGAAGGTTGTGTGGCAAGGTTTCTAACCACAGAAGTGGTGGTGTTCCTTTCTGCGGTATCATTAAGTACTTAATAATACCAAGTGATATGATTTAATAAACCCAGTGAAACCACAAGACTGGAAGAGAAAGCTGTAAAATTCAGGAACTGTTTTTGATGAACAAGCATGTTGTCTTTGGCCTTTCTGAAAGCAGAAATGCCTGTTAGCACTTCTGTTTTGGGTACAAGTACTGAATTTTCTGTTTAGCATGCTTGACAGAGATTACATTTTAAATGTTAGTTTTTAAGAAACGTACAGTGATCTGAATAAATTTTGAAATTTAGAATGAAAACATCTCAAGACATTAAAAAATGCTTGGTAGACTATATTCCTTGTTCTGTTTTTGCAGTACTATAAATGTAGGAAAGCCATAACATCTGATTCTTCCAAGATACGTTTACAGAGCCCATTCAGTGTAGGTCACTTGCTGGTGACGGATAACAGAGGTTTATGTCTGGAATCTTCACTGCCATTCCAGTACAATTACTGGTGACCGAAATAGTCTGAGAAGAGTGTCCTTAAACTTACAAAACTAGCAGCTGATTTTGGAAGGTTTCTCTGTCCCCATCCTCGAAGCTGTTCCCTGTACTGTTCTGGGCAATCTGAAATGGGGAAAGAGTCCTGAAAGGAATTGCTGTTCTTTCTAGAAGGGTTTTTACTTCACTGCATGATCTAAAAGGAAAGAAAGAAAGGAAAGAAAGAAAGAAAGAAAGGAAAGGAAAGGAAGAAAGGAAGAAAGAACGAACGAACTGTGGCTTTTTCTGCTCATTCTTGTGGCAGATTCAAACTTCAACACAACTAAAACGTTGTTGGTTACCTTATCTCAAAACTGAACATCATATCATAATGATCTGTAAAGTGTTACTAGATATGCAAAGATATGTTTAGCTCTTGGGATGATTTTTTTTCTGTTTTTAATGAAGTCTAAATAAATCTGCACTCCTTTTTGTCTCATTAATCAGTGAACTGGACTGCTCAAAGAAGCATTGAAGAAATTAATTTAGTTGACCTTAGCAATGGTAGGGCAACAACTTTGGAAATCAGGCACTTCTATTCCTTTCAAAATCTTACTGCTGTATTCAAAGGCTGGTAGTTGAAATGTGCCTTGAAGAGTTGAATTTTAAGGATTGTAGGGGCAGGAACATGTGTAATAATCGTATTACATCTCTTTCTTTGCTACTTGAGAAGCCAGGTCACTAAAGAAAATACTTCACGTAAAATCTGGAATATTTGATAATTTTAGAATTGTAGATGTGCAGATTTCTTTCTTTAAATGAGAATAAACTTGTTTTTAAAAATTAGATACCTGTAATAGGAGTTACTTTTTTATGCAAAGGTAGAGAACGGCTGAATATGTAACAAATGCAGAAGAAACTCAATGAACGCTTCTGCTAACAGTAGCTGACCTCTTTAGCATAACGATTTGAATTGTGCCATAAAACAGGTTTTGGTAAAAAACGTTGCTTGGGATATTGTCTTCCAAGTTTCAGCATAAATTCTTAAGTTTGTGAACAGGTTGTATAGTCACAATGTATGGTGTTTTGGTGGCTGAATTTAGCTGAGCACCCCTACCTAGGCTGCCTGCTGTGGGAAGGAAGAGGCTGATCCTGTGCACTGGTGACATTAGAAAAGTTTTCACCTTTTTAGTGCTTGTGGTATTCATGTCTAGACTAAGGCAAGTGGTTTTTCTGCTGTAAAAGGCTTAGTTTTTCTTTGCCTGGTTGCCAGAGGATTTGAGTGGATATAGTTGTTTAGTTGTTTTTTCTGAATATGCATACACACACATTATATCACTTTGTTTTGGTTTTTTAAGAAGTTTTTTAATGTAGACCTCTTACTGGAGGACTTAAGCATTGTGATGAGAGTGGTGAAACCATCTGTGTGGAACAGCATAAAGTGGTATGTTCTGTACCACCCAGTATCTGTTGCCTCAAATAACCACTGCCCAGGACTTGTTTGCCCACATGATCAGACTTGCGATTAGTTTCAGGGCAGTTAATGCAAGCAGTCTCGCTCAGTCTTTCCCAGGCCTTACCCCTTTAAAGGTGCTGAGGTGATTAACTTCACTTTTAGACTGCTGGCTGGAACAGACTTCCAGCTTTGACCTGATAATCTTCTCAAATCCTGTTGCTAGACCCTCCTATTAGGGGATGAGGAAAGGAAGAAGGACCCTGGGTGTAAGAGGGCTGACCTGCTTAGAGGTTCTCTAGTCCAACATACATTTGTGTGATAGATTTTTCACTAAACAAGGCTTTTTTCTAAATCAGCTGTTTGTAGGGTCAGCCTATTCTGCTGGTTTCTTAACCTGTTTTCCCCCATAAATGACCTTTTTTCACTTGCTTTCCCAAGTACTTGTAAGTAGCAGCCATGAACTGGTACTAGAAACAACTTTTCATTCAAGAGGTGAACCTTATTTTAATGAGCAAGTTCTTCATATCTCAGGATTAAAATGACAGCCCTGCGAGGACTAAAGCCTCTTGATTGCACTAAAACTGAGTCAGCTACATATATCCAGTGTTTTAAATTGTTTTGACACGTTGCAAGTCATCCAAAATGTGGTTCTGTAAAGGCAAAGGTAAAACTAAATTATCTAAAGTGAAACATTTTTGCTTCCTCTCTGTACATCGGTATGTACATTTCCTCACAGCCTTGCAACACCGACAGCACAGGATAAGAGAATAATCTCTGGCTTTGAACTATCTATTTAAAACCTTGTGGTTCCATTGCCAGCTGAATAGCTATTCCGTGTGGCCCCACTGCCAGGAATTACACCCTGTCCTTGGAAAACATAGCATGGGGTGTTTTGTTTTTTGGGTTTTTTTTGCTATTAGGCATGAATATCCTTTTTGATTATTGTCATTAGGTACCTGTTTCATCCTGCAGATCCTAAGAAACTTCTGTGTTCTGTGTCAACATCTGGACCAAAATGATACTCAGTTTCTTGAGGTCCTTCAGTGTTAATTTTCTGATTTTTCCAGACCTTGTTTACTGCAAATTCAGATGTCACTAAACTTGACCAGTAAGAACTATTTTCAAGGAGAGTGGAGGCAGTTTAGTTGAACCTTTGGGCTAGGTGTTGCCTTTGCTTGGAAAGCAGAATGTGGGATGGGGTTCACAGCTACAATCCCATCTACTAGAGAGTAGTTTCATGTGTTATCTTCATGGGTTAAGCTTTCTTTTGTTTAATGTTCCATGAGGCCTGGGAATAAACACTTCACTTTGTTTCAAGGTAAGGATGAAATCTGAGGAGTTCATGAGTTTCATGAAAATAGGGGAAAAAGTGACTTGCTGCTTTTGGCTCTCTTGACTTTACCTTTTAGGGTGATGTGTGCTGGGACTTGAGCATCTGTCCTCTCTTGTATTGTTCGGTTATGTAAAAATTAATCTGCCTGGAAGTTAAATATGCAGGTCTGTCTGCTGCAAGGGATATTATGTTAGGTTTAAAGTGTCCCTCGTGACTCCATCCCTGGAGATACTCAAAACCCGACTGGGCACAGTCCTGAGTAACCTGTTCTAGCTGACTCTCCTTTGAGCAGTGGGATGAGACCAGGCAATCTCCAGAGGTCTTTTTCCAACCTTAATTATTCTGTATTTCTGTGACTGACAATTTCTTCATTTGACTCACTCTTCAAATAAGAGCTTTAAACAGAGTAGATTGGTACACTTCTCTAATCAACAGCCAAATCAACTTCCCTAACCAAGAAGAGAAAAGGGAAACATGGATCCATTTCCCCCAGAAATTATCCTACTTCTTCTGAAGTGAAATATACTGGTGTGAGGAAAGCTGAAGGCATGGCGGGCCTCCAGTTTAATATTGTCATGGTCAGCTTAGTACTGACTCACGTTGTTGAGTGTAGCCTGGTTGGGACAGACTAGTTCTTCTCATGCACATGTGCTGCTTTTCCATGAATGGACTTGTTGTGTTCAGTGGAGGAAACCAGAAGAGGAGTATGCTGGAAGTTTCTCTATGCTAAATCCTGTCTATGGAAAAGACAGAGTTGACCATCCTGCCTGGATGCTTCAGCCAGAGAGCATCTGCTTTTCTGTGAAAGGGAAAGCTGATCTTGGTCATTTCATGTGGTCACTTGTGTGGTATGTCTGTGGGGATTATACCCAAAACTTGTTGGGCTGACCTGAGGTAGGATTGAAATAGATGTGGGCACAGGTTGACATGTGATGTTTAGTTATTAGGTGAAAAACAAACCCACCTTAGATAATGGGTTGAGTTTGTTTCCACATATTTTGCATACACATCTGCCTTGCTGCAAGTAGCTGTGGTATTGTAGTGAACTTCTCTCACAGGTTCCCTGCACTGCTTTATATTCTTGCAGGGAAAACAACTTTCAATAGCAAGATGCCTATCTTGTTGGCTATTTTGATCAGGTGTTACCTTGCTATTAATTTACTTACGTGAGCTGATGTTAATGTAACATGTGGTATAACTAATAAATAGTTCTGTGCTAGAAGTGAACTGCCTTGTCCCCTGGAGTGGAGCTACGTGGGAGTCTAATGCCGAGATATGGATACACAGTGCATTAGTTGCTACGTTGAGTGCATGAAGTATGTGGATACCACTAGTGTTCTCTCCAGTGTGTCTTTGTGTGTTTCTGAAATACCTAAATGTTGATTAACCTTAGAGTTAAACTCTATAGTCTATAGAGAGATGAGCTCTGAGACCCTCCATACTATATACTGTCAGCCTCTTTTCTTCAAAGTTAGGAAGTGTAACGGACACAGGGGCACTTGGAAGCACTTTAACAGGCAGCAATCCAAGCTACAGAGAGGACCAGTTGTCCAGTGGACAATCCTGTGTTACACTTGTCAAGGACGTAGCTTCAGATTTCTTTACAGCTAGATACTGTAAACTTGCTGCTGTTTTGTTCTCCATTTCTCTAAGATACTTCTAGCACGTCTCAATCTATGGTTGTTTATAAATGTGCCAATAACTCTGGACTGAAGTAATAGACACATAAATTCTGATCTTGCTGTTAAACTTGAGACCCTACTGATCTACTTAATGGCTGTGTTACTGTCAGATCTTAGGAGTCAGCCAGAAGGCTAATGGAAATGAAGCCACTATTAATAGCATATAAGAAAAAGGGAAAACCTAACTCATTCAAGATCAGATTAGAGCAGTCCTGACTCAACTATACTGTTGGTGTATTTTAGGTATTTTTAAGAGCAGTTCGAAGGCACAAGAAATAGTGCTCGTGGGCAGTTTAATACACGCTTGGAGCACTAGAACAGTACTTCTCTCTTAAATTATCTGATGTAATTTGGTGAACTGCTTGTACCTGTATAGCTTGCAGTCATCTTACATTCCTTTATTAGCTGTGTGCACACAGATGTATCGTAAATTGCTTGAAGCTTTTCTTTGCATAGCTTATCTGTGCTTTTGGGGGAAAATAACATGCATATTTTATTTTCCAAAGTAAGCAACATGCAGGAGTGTACCAGCAGCTTTTAGTATGCTGCTCCTGCACCCTGATGCACTACCAAAACCACAGTTTTCTTGAAATTGCATTAATGTCTTTCCAAACAACCGTTCTGTTAACGCTGTTTCTTTCAGCCCTGCTCACGTAAGCAGAATTCTGGAAGTCTATTGCTGCCTTCAGCTTTCAAGGCTGTAATTCTTTAAAATGGAGGAAGAAGCGAAATTTCATCCATCCTGACAAGGAAGTGAAGTTTCAAGTGACTAGGGTCACCTCCCTCGCACTTCTGCCCACCCCGCACAACACATGCGTCAGTAAGAGCACAGGCGGGTACAGAAATGGCTACAGTGTCAGCTGCTTTGACAGAAAATTCATCTTTATGCAGCTAAAGGCCTTGAAAGCTTTATGAACCTTCAATAAACCTTTTTTGCTCTGAATGCATGTTTGCAGTCATCATTACGATCACTTGATTCTGGCTTGGCATATTAATTGTGCTTTATTGTTATGTCTGCATATGTACAGTAATATCAGAGCACTGGACTAGTTTGGAGGCAAATACTAGGACGTGGTCTGTTCCTTTTCAGTCTCAGAAAACTGTATTCCATTAATCAACTGAGTAAATCTTTCATTGCTTTGGGCTTTTCTTGTGGGAGAGTGCTCTGGAACCCCACTTCTCTGCTTTCAAACATTGAGTTGCATTCTGAAGCCTAATACACACTTTTACTCCTGCCACTATCAGAAGTGTTCTGTACTGTTTATTATGTTGATAGAATTGAGTCAAGAAAAAGGGGTGACTGGAAGGGCTGATCACAAGTTATTTGTTAGTTTGACAAGCCTAGCAGCCCATGGGAGGCAGAACTGTATATAGTTTCATGGGAAGCTTTATCAGTCTTCTGAGTGAATGAATATTGCACCTCTCTTCTGGAGAGGCTGCTGCATCCAAATATCATATTTGTTTCTTTCATAATTTGATCAGATGGATTTGTGATAGTCCCGGCACTTTGTTTCATCCCACTTCTGTTGCTCTAGTGCTTGAGGTGAGTCAATTTTCCATGTTTGATATTTAGGTTCTCTGCTAGGAAGCACAGTGTTCTGAAGCCTCTGGTGTACCTATTGCTAGATGTGAATACAAGGCACTTCTCCGCTAATGAATGTGCTGTGAAGAATTGAAAGTTCTACGTGTGAGGCATCATATATTCTATTGCTAGATTAATGCTTGCATCACCTCTACGTGAAAGGCTACTTATAGCTGATGCTGGTTAGTTGGGAAAATGAGTGAGGCTTGGGTGAATACTGCACTTCAGAGCATCTTGCTTGGGAACAGAAAATACCAAATTGTGTTTTAAAGAGGAAATAACTATTTTTGGAGGGAAAGGTTAGCCTTTCCCTTCTTAAAGGATGAAAGGTATGATGCCGCTCCTTGGAGACTAACTTGATCTTTATATTGATTTTCTGTAGAAAGAACTAGAACTTAAGGGGGATACAAATGAAGTTAAATTCAGTTGTATAAAAACAAGAATGAGAGCACCTGGTGTCCTTTCACTTGGAGATCACCAAGGAGAGGGAAATTGTGATCCCAGTGATCAATGAATACATTGAAATGTATGCTAGAGCTGCGTTGTAGTTGTGGAAGAGAGACCAAAGCAATCCCAGAACTGTCGGGAGAGCAGTATGCACCCTGTTATGCCATACTCAAGAACTCATCTGGCCAAATGCAGTGTAGAGCTACAGTCCTTCACAAGATTGCATACACGTTCCACCATCCCCCACCTCCCAAGCTTCATTCAAAACCCACCCCAAACTCAACAATATGCAGCCCTTCTCTTTGGGCGGCATAGGAAAAGAGCATGACAAAGAGCGTTACCATTCTCACTTGCCACAGCATGTTGTGGCTCAGGGAATTGCTCATTTCTGTCAGCCTCAGATCACTCTGTCTGCCTTTTTGCCTTCCAAAGGAGCATTCCCTGGTTATCCCCTATAGTTACAGAATGTAATGCAGTAGTTACTGCAGAAGATGCATGCCCAGTTGGTGGTGTCAGCCAGGGTAGGGAAATAAGCTGTATTGCTTTTAGAATCACAGAATCACAGAACGTTAGGG
>NW_010165482.1:0-13031 GCF_000695765.1 Mesitornis unicolor | reverse complement strand
CCTTCCCCTTCCCCTTCCCCTATCCTTTCCTTTCCTATTTAATAACAAGGCAGGCTGGGTTCATGCTGCTCACTTTCTGCAAGCTGTACTTGTAGCCTAACCTGCTTGGCTCCCTTTCTCTCACAGCTGCCTGTGTGCAGTCTTTGCATACTGTTAATCCCCAGCATGATGGGCTTTGTAAAAGAGACAATGCAGAAGTCATGAGAGGACTCTGGGACAGAGTTTTGAAGCTACTTGTAAGGCTGCTTTCAGAAGAGCTCCTTCTCCTTAGCATATGCACCTTCTTGCTGTCAGGAAAGGCATAGAGAGGAGTGTATCTAGAGCATAGAGTCTTTTGGCAGTACTGAATAAGAGCTTTACTCTTCGGACTACTTTAATTTGCCGTAATTTATGCCATCCCAAACCATCTAAATTATATCTACAGCAGCTCTATCTTCTTTGATATGGATCGTCATGAAACATATGAGCTCTTGTGACTGAAAACTAGTCTTTCTCATCAGCATGAAGACCTCTATAAATGAAACAAGGCCACTGCAGCTTTTAGCTTTTTACAGTGTAATTAAGCATGGCATGGCATGTAGAGGAAGCATTAAGCCAGCTGCTTCAAGCAGCAACATCCAGGATTTACACTGGATGTGTAGATGCTGCTGCTTAGATTTTACACATAAATACAGGTATAAATTTCAGTGTCAAAAGCAGAGCTTCACATTACATCTTGACAGAAATGCAACCCAGAGTAGTCTGGCAACCAAATGCTGCTGGTAAAGACCATGTTAATGCTATAAAATAGGTTGTGTAAAAGTGCAATGGCCTTCAACAAAGCAGAATGGGAACTAAAACACCTTTTTTCAGATTCTACTTTCATATTACTGAGGTCTTTAGGGAGAATGTGTGCTGGGGTGGGGGCCCTGGGAACGTAGAAATGGAGGGTAGTAGAAACAGTTGTCACGGACAAGGTCTTCCATACACCTTGAGAGTTTCTGAAGTAACCTGTTAATTACTGGTGCCGGTATAACTGCAGCAAAAGAGGGAAAAACTAACAGGCACAATCAAGAAAGCTGATTGTTAAAGGGCAACAAAAGGAAGACAATAAACACCACCAAAGTTGTAAATATGTCACATAATATTCAAAAACATATGTTTCCAAGGGAACAGAAGGTTTCATTAAAATTATGACTTTAGCTCTGGAAAAGAATTCAGTTAGAACACAGGTGGTTGTCATAAAAGTTGTGTATATTAGGAAAAATCACAGTGTTGTCTGTTGCAAAGTAGGAATAATTCTGTTCAATACCTTCTAAGCATCCCAACTGACAGGTTTTATTTCATGAACTGGGGTAATAAATATACTGTATAACCACATGATGTATGTGTAATATTACTATACATGTATAAAATGCTGTAAACATAAATGGTTTTTTGTATAGTATCCTCTATGAGAAATTCACTCCATCTTCTGAAGAAGTTTATCATTGAAAGCACAAGATAGGTTACAATTAATGTGCATAGGCTGACATAAAGTCCAATTGTGCAAGATGTTGCAGAGCTTTCTCTCTTACTGCTATCACTAGGACTGCAAATTCATTGAAATACTTGCTTAAGCATTCTGCAGGAGATAACAGTTCCTTACATCCTTAACATTTTCAGAAAGAGAAATGAGTCCATGGACAGATGGCTCAGATGACATAGCTAATGCTGCTTGGGATTAATGTGGGACAGCAGAATAGATGGATTCTTTTTATACAATGCCCAGATATAAAAAAAAATAAACAAAAACAAAACGAAAGTAAAAATATGAAAAGGCTCCCTCTGTCCCATCTTGCATAGATAAGAGTGAGGTTGAGATGATATTTGGGGTTTCTACTAAACGCAGCTGCAGGCTGGCTGGAAATGACTGCTCTTGCAAGTGCATTAGAGAATGTATTTACATCTATGTACATGTTTGCCTGAGATACTAGGTAGGTGTTAGCAAAACAGCTGAACAATTTATAGAATTGTTTTGGTTAATTTTTAGTTTTTCCATCCGCAAGGTCTACACATTCTGTTCTGTAAGCCATAGACGTTTTAGCTGTGACTCTCAGTACAACATACACTTCTGTTCTGAAAACTGAATATTGCACTAATGTTGCCAGGAGGTCCTAAGTAGAAAACAAAACAAAACAAATCAACTATGATAAACAACAACAACAACAAAACAAACAAGGGCACTTTGCCATCTTGCAAAACAAAATCCTTCAGGCATGATTTATTAGAAAAAAACAGCTATGGACCATTAATAGTAACATCTGGATCTAATGAACAAATGCACAGCCAAAATAAATTTTTTTCCTGGAGTTTAAGTGAAATAATTCATCTGTACTTTAACAAAAGCTTTTATTTCCACATGAAGAGGTGGGCAGCCACTCAGTCAGACATGACTGAAATTGTTTCAGTCAGTTAAAGTGCCGAATATTTTCATATGTAACCTTGGAAAAAAATAGAAGAGAGTATGTGTGTGCCATTTTGGTATAATGAAATGTATGTCTCTACCTAGAACATGTTTAATGTATATTAATTTGCTTGCAAATATTTATGAATCTATTGTACACAGAGAAAGTAATACCACTTGCATTAATATGAAACATCACAACGAATTAGGATCATAAATAATAGAAAGTGCATGTGGAAGGATATTCTTTACCAAGCCTACAGCATTCTGGGTAGAAAAGTTAATTTTGAAAATAGATGCTCCTGTCAACTATAACAGAATTTATTTAAGTTTTTGAGTGTGTGCTCACTGCTTTCAGCTGGCAGTGAGGATTTTTAGCAACACCTCCCATCATTAATTGCCCAGATTTTGTGGCACATGCATCAGTAGAAATGGTAGGACCCATTTCAAAAGCTCAGTGAGAATTTCTCTCTGGCATGTATATAATATTTCAGTATTTCTAAGCAGTGCAAGAAGACTCACTGAAGTCAAAAGAACTACTGACATGTTTAAAGTGAAACATGTGTGTGATTGTTTGTAGAACTGGAGTCCATGATTTTAATTCTCTTTAACAGTGGCTTAACTCTTAATATCATACAGCTAGCAGGTTGCTTTTCTTCTACCCTTTTTTTTTTCTTGGAAGCACGCCACAATGATTTTAAAGGAGCTTTTGAATTAGTCTAGCATCACCGCTAAGCAGCACAGAGCAGAATATCCGGCACTGTTGCAAGATTTCTCAAATTAATTTAGGAACTGCAGCTAAATAGAGGTGACACAATTTAAGATACAAATAATCCGTGAACTGTTAAACTGCAAAATTTTAATAGAAAGGTTTCTTTTAAAAACATAAAAAACCGCTGCAAACATATGCCAAACATTTACAGATATTTTAGCAGCAAATGGCTGAAGGAAAGCTGGACAATTGGAAATAAAATAACTTTAGCTGATGGATCATTTAAGCCATCAAATAATGAGTGGCTGATGACTTCTTCATACACTGGTAGCCTTTAATGACTTTATTACAGCCTCACTCTTTTTTCATTGTTTGTTTCTGAGAAGCCCTTACAACAGGAAACCAATGATATCTGAAGGAGATGGACCTAATCAGTAACTTTTTTCTTGCTCTGGAACTTGAGCTGACACTTTTTTTTCATGCAAGAATTCAGCTACAGCTCACAGCCATACAGGATAAATTAAACTTCTGTAAGACATATTCGTGTTGATGGTTGGCATGGGTCTTCTTACGCATTATTCATTTTCTGTAAAGTACAAATCTGTAGGTTAAAAAAAAGCTAATGAAAAGAAGAGTAAAAGTACTTTCATCCTTTTAGTTTATCTTCCTTATGTTGCAAAGCAATCAGATATGACAACAATGGAAATTGAAAAAAGTGACATAATTATGAGATTTATACTGAACTACATAAAAAGCTAAATGGGATACATATTGACTTCACTGTCTTTATTCTTTTTAAATGTTGCCCAGAGTGGCACACAAGACCAAGAATTATTCAGTGGCCTAATAAGAGGAATTCTGCATGCCTCCAGCCAGCCTTTCTTCATGAGCCAGTAGCTAAAATGTATCATATATGGGTGCTATATATAGTTTTGCCCACAGTTTATTGTCTGATCTTGACTAGTGCCCAGTAGCTATTTTTTCATATGTAGTTCATACAGAATAGTTTTTATGCTGAATTGGAAATGTCTGCAGTCTAGCTTTCTGTGCTACTAAATAGAAATAGAACTGTAAATACGTGAGCAGTATCTAGGAAGACCTACTACCATTCATACTACTGTGGCTGGAGAAGCCTTCCTTGTTCCCAAAATGGCTTTCTACTGAATTTCCTTTGGTTTTACTTTACTTCTTCTATCATATATATTAGTAACTGATATATTAATATATATAGTATATAAAATATCAGATTTACTTCCTAATAAAGCACATGAAGGAACTGCAATGGTGCAATAGGTAGGATAAGTTAACTGCTTGGTGCTGTGCCTTCAATGATCATAGGTGTTCTCATAAAAATCCATTTATAATTATTTTCCAAAAGTATTTCATTTAAAATTACAATGTTTTATAATGATGACTCTTTCTTTTTATAACCAGAAGGAACACAGATTTCTTTCTTTTTTGTTTTTTCTTTTTTTAATTTTAGCGAGAAGCATTTTCAGCTTTGACTGCTTCAAAGGACTAAATTAAGAATGGCAGATATTTTAGTGGAGGCTCAGCTAATTTTATATCTGGAGATGCAATGCAGCTCTGAAATATTTCTCCCCCTGTGGGAGGTGAGTGTGCTGGCTATTACAATAGCTTACTTCTTTCACGCTTGACAGTTGAAGGGCTTTTATAAATAACGGCAGGAAGTCTAGAGCTTTTCTCTGTACTCTTTTCCTTTCAGTATGCCGGATGGCCTGGCACCAGAGAGGCTTTGAAACCTTCTCCTGTTTCTTCAACGCTTGATGGTGATTGTTCAACTGGAGATTTACAGCAGATCTGAAACTCAGAGCTTTCAAATAGCTGAAGTTACAGAAGCTTTAAATGTTGCTAGATTCACCAGAGTGATAGTTATCATCATCTGATGGCTGCTGAACAGTGAAGTGAGATGGTAATTTCTGCATTCCAGTGGTCAAGTGTTCCTATCACCAAAGCCACCAACACGACTCAAAGAAAAAGCTATCTAGAGGCCTTATCTTCTGGACATGTTTGCATATGTTTGAGCTCTAACCACATCAGTAACATTACTTGCTTTAATGAATTATCTCCTGTGATAGTTTACTGTGTGCATAAATACTTGCAGGATGAAGGCCTTGGTTAGTTATCTCCAGGAGGAAGCAGCCCAGGAAGCTGTGACCGGGGAGGAAAAGGGAAATCCTCCCCCTGCTCTGAGAGATGGTCCCATCCTATCACGATTAAGAACTGATAAAGCTAAATGATGTGTGCAGGCATCTCTGCAAAATGTTTTTGGCCTGGGTAGCATTTTCTTTCACAGAATATTGGAATCACAGCATGGCTGGGGTTGGAAGGCACCTCTGGAGATCATCTGGTCCAACTCCCCTGATCAAACAGGATCAGCTATCCCCTTGTCTCCCCTCCATCCACTGTTCCCAAAAAAACAGTAGTATGTGAAAGCCAAGAAAAAAAGATCCAGTTCTTTATATGAAGAACTTCATATATAATGTCCAGAAATGGAGGGTTTTGTTGGTACTTGCTCCTTTAAAGCCACAATACATTTGAAGTGACACCACAAAATTGCAAAACAAAATTTCCTGCAGTCAGAAATAAAATGGGAGATAAGTTTGGAGATTATTTATGTCTGTAGGAAAGAGATGTTGCTATAGATGCATCAGAAGAAAGCTATGAAGCTTTATTAACTGAGACATAAGAGGTTTGCATCAGGGATAAAGTTCCCTGATGTAATAACAATAAAAAAGGAAAAAATATTCCAGAGGTGAAACTAGTTCAGCATCTGAACAATATTTTCAAACTCTAAAGTACTCTCTCAGTAGTGATTCTTTCTCTCATTATTCTTGTTATTACTATCATCATTAATGTCCCTATTCAGATGTGAACATGTACTGATAATAATTCCCACGTGTGTATGAACAGGCTTTTTGTGGAAGAGGGAAGAAATAAAAGAAAAATCCTTTGGCAGGAAATGTTTTTTTTTCTTAAAAAAAAACCCCAACAATCCAACAATGATATTACATTGCCAAATGCTTCCCCAAATCCAGGTAAAGATGGAGTATCATTTATTTTGTGAAACACCAGAAAGCAGAAAGTAGGAAAAAATAGATTAGTCTTTGAAAATATTAAATCATGGTATGTCTTGTATTATCTTCTTGAAATCATTAAAATATTCTTAAAAATTAATTGAGTTTGAAATATGGCAACAGTAATAGTATCTAACAGTAACAGACTATCGACATCTTGCTTTTACTTTAATATATACAGTTTATTATAGTAAATTACACACACACAGAGGCATATACATGTATATGCACTTATACATATACAGAGGCATTGATATTTTCATAGTAATACTTCATGTTTAAATTTCTAACACAGCACAATATCCAATTTCCAGCAATCCTACTAAGTCTAGCAAGAACAAACTCATGATTAGGAAAAAGCTTAAATGAAATTGCCAAAAAGTAGCTTGGCAACCTACTCTCAAGGCTGAAAAGAATATGTTACAAACAGGAGTCAGAAAGTTTTCTTTAAAACTGTTATTTAGTTACTAAGTTGCATAAATAAACAAACTGAACTAATATTTCATTGATGCCCTACATTTGCACAGTTAAACTTTTTATGCAGGTGGATTGCTATCTACCTTCCTAACTTGCTTTCCAGACAACATATTATTAAAAAAAGACTTCCCACTCTCCCACCCCTGGTGTGTGAGTTTGCAAGCAACATGTGCCACAGAAACAAGAAGCCACACTTCAGGTCTGTCTGATCTGTGCTCACAGAGAGTCTGAGGGTTATCTTTTTGAAAAGACAGCTCTCTTTGTATACTACAGAATTAAAGGAAATAAAGAGTATAATGTTTTTTCCAAAGCATATGGAAACTGTGTATTCTGAATATGTGTATTTAAATTCACTGTAGGAAATTTTTAAAATTTGGGGTAAAGCTTAAGAAAACTCCAGAAATCACTACTTACCAGCAATCTTTTTACTTCCCTTTAAAGAGAAAGAGCTAAAAAAAGATATTCAAATTATAAATGGAAAAGTCTATCAAACGAACTAGACATTTTGGTTTAGTCTTTAGGACAGTTCACTACAATGAATTTTCAGTGTTTTTTAGTCTTTGGGTAACTTATGTCCTAGATATATAGTAAAATGTTCTAGCAGAATCTTACAAATAAAAGATTTCTGTGGTTTTTTTTCTTCCACTAAGACCCTTACCCCAAACCTTAAAAACTACATGTAGGTTAAACCCTTTTACAGTTTATCAAGTTACAGTGAGAATTTTTTACTACTATGAGTCCATAATACAAGTTTTATAAGACAATTTTGAACTAAAACAACTTCAATAAAACATAAAATAATGACCTTGTAGGAGAAAAAAATAATCTATAAATAATGAATACTTCTGCAATGCCTGTGAGCAGGTTTAATGTATCAATGTGTACATAGTCGTAATACAGAGCACCCAATAAAAGAGAGATTCTCTAACTCTTTTATGCTCAAACAATGTAAATGTTGCTTTTTAATAGATTTTTACTCATTCTTTCTTCCTTCACTTCCATTTCAGGGAATAGGAGCTTCCGCTATTAATAATAGCTCTTAAGAAAAACAGTAGGAAAATGTTTTCAGATTTAAAACAATACAGATGACAGGTTTAGTCAAATACATTATGCAACAAGATTAACATGGAAGATGGTAGAATTTTCTTAGAGATAGATTGTTTGAAAATTATCCTTGCAAGTATCTTTAATGCAATCTTTAAAGCAATTTATCTTTTGTGTTTTAGTTAGAAAACTACATCCTGAAACAAACCCCTTGGAATTTTCCAGACAGAAACAAAGCACTACATTTTAAAGTATATTCTTTCAAAAGCAGATACATTTCATAGTAATGATTTTATATCAGATGTTTAAAACTTGCATTAAGGAGAAGCAGTCCTTTTGGCATCAGGGAAGTAATGTTGAAAACTGCTTGCAGAAATTGGTATAGCTCTTCTCTTTAACAGTGTCTATACAGTGTCTATATTACAGCAAATGAAGATGCAGCTCTTAATTTCATTAAATAGATGGCTCAGAAAAATATAGCCGTCAAAAGGATGATGATTACATGTTATTTCAAAAACATAACACCAACTATGCCAGTTCAAAGCAGATGTACCAATGCAGGCAGAAACATTTATTAGCATCTACATATCTAAAAAGACAGATGTATGTATCTGCCAGGACCCTCTGAGGAGCTCGTCACCCATAAGTATTTAAATGCTGGTTTGATGAGCACCTCTATGTCTAAGCCATGTGAATCCTAACGTCCAAAAATACTTCTAGCTAAAAGGAAGTGAATGGGCTCACCAGGCAACCCATGACCTAATGGCAGAAAAGCTCTGGCAGGAGTTGCTTAATGAAGCACTGAGGTGAGATACTCAGAAGGATCTTCAGAGATGAACTGAGATATTTGCAAGCTTTTACAGATCTTCCTTCTTTATTCTTCATATTTCATGATTGGTTTCTCAAGTCATGGAGTGCAATTGTGGTATCTTAAGCTTCAAAAGCAGAGAACCTGCAGGTTCAGAACAAATTAAAAAATACTTGAACTGCTATGATTTGTCTGAAATTAGACACTTTCCAGCACTGATGCAAACAAAATGAATTGACATGGATTACAAGTAATGCTATGACAATTACTCACTCAAGAAGCTATTGAATAATTTGTGACTAATAGTTCCAATTATTTGCTCATGACAGTTCCAACTTCTTATATTGCTTAAAATTTATTACTTTAATGGTACTACAGAGTATATTTAAATATTAATTTCAATACCAATTCTAGATATGATAGCATTATATCATAGCAGTGGTGATTTAAAAAGTAGAACTATATAATATGTGCTAATCCTTTTTTTTAAAAAACAAAAGAATAAAGTACTTGTTTTCTATTCTTTTTCTGAACCTCATATGAACTGTAGTAAGTTACTGAAAGTCTATTGTAAGATTCTAAAGTATGGTTCAAAAAAACAGAAAAATATTCACCATTTGTAGTATTTGCACAGTTTACAAGGATTTCTACATAACTCTACTGAATTCATCCCTGTTAGCTTCTATTCTATTGAAACTTCTTGATAATAAGTATGTTTTTGTAGCTATCTATATGTTTATGTATATGTCAATGTATACATGTGTGTGTGTGTATATATATATATATATGTTTGTGTTTATATGCATATATGCACACACATTTTTGTGCATTGCTTTGAGGATTTATACTGGAACTTATTTGTTTTAAGAGAGTCTTACCACGGTCTCACTCACCATCTGTTCACTACAACTGACTTCCAGGAAAAAAAAGAGGTAATACAGAAAAGGTTTACTGTGAAAAAAAAAATTGCATTTCATTAATTATATGAGTAACATTTCTTTGTTCAGAGCTTAAAAGTAATACAGAACACAAAATATAAAAGATTAGTTGAGTATAGAACTTATTACTATCAGCCATGAGCTACAAGATAAAAAAGCTGTTTCTCTCCTATTGACCTCTGTAGATGATTCTCTTTCTTCATATCCCTTACTCAAAAAAACACCGTTTACAGCAATACCATTTACTCGAAAAGGTACATATTCTTTTGGCCTCCAGGCACGTTAGAAACTTCCTTTGAGCACGTGGAACACCTTGTTTTTCCATTTCATCTCTCCACTGCACGAAAAAAAACCAAAATAATAGCTGGAGAGCTGTTTCTTGGAGAAGGAAGTTTACTGCATGTTCATCTGAAACAAGCAATCATGTGATACAAGACCTCTGTATGATAGACAGTAATTAGAAAGAAAAGTTTAATGACTACAGATCTTATCTGAGCTGTTCTTTAGCCCCAGGTGAATATTAATGGCATGTGTTTTGTATTTTGTTATACACTTTTTGAGAACTTAATCAATGGAAAATACTTCCATTGTCAGAAATATGCAGTGCTTGCTATTGAGTAAGATTTTGTGTAAAAGTATTGTGATTAAAATAATTTTTTCTGTCACTGTGAAGTTACTTAGAAGAAATCAGCTAGATACTTAAAGCATTCAGTACTTACTGTTTTGAAGCCTTTGCTATCCTCAGCCTGCCTTCCAAATCTAAAAGCACCTTAAAAACAAGATGAAGAGCAATAAACAGAAATAAATAGCAATGTTTTTCTGTCAGTTCTATCTAAGAACTCTGCTTTTGTATAGAGATGGTAGCCATTGCATGTTGAGGTCTAAACAGACTGTAACAGTCTATTTTTTAAGTAAGACCAAGATGACCAGATGATGCTCTCAGTTATGCATTCCTTTATGAACAGTTTGCTTTTGTTCACTCTTGGGTTGTTTTTCTCTTAAAACCAGAGTTATGATTTTTTAGATCATATCTGTTTTTTAAATAAGCCAAACATCACCAAATGTCTCCCTTTATTATGAGGTCTAAGGACATATTTACTACAATAACAAATAGGAGTTTTTAAAATGCGACAACAGAAAATGATAAACTGATGAGTTAGAACAAATCTGTGCCACTGACAAGACAAATAACAATGTAGGAGTTCAATTCAGCCAAGCATTGTAAGAGCATGAGAAAATAAAGCTATTATCTAGTTAATGTATCACTTTGCTTTTGAAGAAAATCTTTGAAGGAAATAAAGCAAACAATCCACCACCTAGAAGTACATTTTAGGCCAAAGCAACAGGCTAAGATTTCACAGAATCACAGAATATTAGGAGTTGGAAGGGACCTCAAAAGATCATCCAGTCCAACCCCCTGCCAGAGCAGGATCACCTAGACTAGGTCACACAGGAACACGTCCAGGCCGGTTTTGAATGTCTCCAGAGAAGGAGACTCCACAACCTCTCTGGGCAGCCTGTGCCACTGCTCTGTCACCATCACAGTGAAAAAGTTTTTCCTCATGTTTACATGGAACCTCCTATGCTCCAACTTGCACCCATTGCCCCTTGTCCTATCATTGGATATCACTGTCTTGATTTATTTATTGATATTTGGAGAACATAACTTTCCTTTATTACTTTCAGTAGAGTTCTTAAAACCTCTACTTACATTTTTATTGATTTAGTTTTTATTACTTTAATGTGACAAATGTATCTAGGATTAATCAGAGTGGTGCTGTTCATGGCATTAAATTAGGGTGCATTTATCTCCCAGGTTACACTATCTGACATTGCGAGAATCCACAAGATACTCCTTGCCTTGCTTAATGTTATGAAGTACTCAAGACACTCTAGTTAGGCAGGTAATCTTGTATGCTGAAGCCTGTCTTACTCACCATTGGCTGGTAAGGAAGTTCAAAGAAGTTAGTCTAAAAAAAACACATTCTTGCTTATTTCTAAGGTTTGAGTCTGCTATTTTATTTATGCTGAAATGGTACTTAGCTGGCAGAAAAGGAATTAATTCCAGAGTAAAGTATGAACTAAGATGGCAGAATATAACCAGTAAGTATTAAGGTCCAGACAACTCATGCTGAACAGACCTTATTTCATGATGCCTGACCCATTTTGAAAAGTACTTCAGCCATGAGAAACTCCACTGAAGTGAAATGCTTTGTCAGGAAATACATCTGCCTAAGATAGCTGCAATGCTGACTTTTGATAGCATGTGGGCACGTCAGTCTCTGCCTGGATACCAGTTAATTGGAATTACCCACTAATCCAGTCACAGCAAATTAAATCCTTGTACATGTGCACACGCACACACAAAAATGGGAGATATTTTACAATGAACAGTTTCAAAATAGGCAATGTTTTCCCTGGTTTACAAGTGTCAAGGCCATGACAATCTACTTTCTGTTCAAAATAAGCTCGCTTACTCACAGTCCTGAGTGAAATCACTACTGTGGTTCTTGTGCTTGAGTATTACTATGTACATGCACTGGAAGATGCCCGAAAACAATTAGAAAAGGATAATCTTGAACAAATGTCTCTCTAAAGAAAGGCATGTAAATCTGTAAATATTCTTTTATAGATGTAATCCTCCCAGGCTTCAGGGACAAAAGCCTGTGACAGACTGTCTCATCCAATAGTGGCAATTCTGTGTAAATTATGTATGACAGAAAAGTTGTCAGTATATATCTGCAGGACAACTACGTTAAATTTAATCTTCTGTCCTCCTACTTATATTCTATTTCTATGCCACTGCCTGTAAAACAGTAGTGGCATAGAGAATCATTTAACTACAGCAGCACAGCACATCAGCAACAACTATTTCTTTCATGAACATAAAAGCATAAAGCTATTTGCATTGTTCATAAATCAAACTACATTTTTCTGTAAATAATTGTAATAGAAACTCTCCTGCAAACTGTATGTGCATGGGGAGCTAGAGTAAAAAAGGGAGGGTTGAAGGGCAACATAGGATTTAAATGCTTAAAAATTTAAAATAAAGCCTTTATTGTCCCATTTTTCAGAAGGAAAATTTGGAGATCTCCTCATCCTCAAATGGAATTACATTTACATTGGAAATCTAATGTCTTCTTGTTATGAAAGTTCTCAGTTTCCTAGCAATATTCCTATTGGAAGTAAAAAGCTAAAGAATGCAGCCTCTTGGTTGCATTTAATCTGCAGTATGCTCTGTGAAGCTCCTGGGCTTCACTTGAGCTGCCAAGAGTTGGTAATATATGTGGGAAGATGCTATCTGCCACCTTAAACTTCACGGGAGGGACAAATTGTAGTTAACCAGACTGTTGTAGTGGTAGACCCCACCTGTGGGGCTGCCTTGGCCACTGCTCTCTGAAGTGCGACACCAGGAGCAGAAAAAGTTTGGAAAGCCATGAACTGCTCCTCTGAGATTCAGAAACACCTTTGTAACAACTCTGTTTTCCTATAACGTTGTCTGCTTGACCAATCTCATAGCCTTTTACGA
>NW_010165481.1:0-5433 GCF_000695765.1 Mesitornis unicolor | reverse complement strand
CCCTAACGGTCTGGGATTCTGTGATTCTATGATTCTGTGAAATGAGGAAGCATCTGAATAAATCTAGTCCAAACTGACTGCAATGACTGGATGGTAATAATGGAAGAAGTGCTGGATGGAACCGATAGCAAAGTAACAGACATTAATTAATCACCTTGCTTTGAACTGAATCCCTTTTAAATTCCCCATCACATGCTATACAGAGTATTATCATTTACTGAATCAATTATAAATATAAAAAATCATCTTGGTTAAGCATCAGATTATTGAGACACTAGCTTGGCAACTGAAATAAGATTCAGGCAAGTTTATTAAACCTTTTAACATTAGGTGAGAAAAGCTTCAAGACTTGTTTGCACTTAGACTGTTATTTATTGTGATTGTGAAATTATTCATTTTAATACTTTAGAAAAAGGAAAAGTATTTTTCTCAAAACGTTAGGACCACAGTTTGGGACATAAATCAGATCTCATTGCCAGCACCACCATCAAAACTGTGCTACAAGATGCTAAAAGCAGCACTCTATGGAACCAGACACAGTTTCTGAATCTGTGCTGTGAATTTTAAACAAACGTACACTCTGTTGAAGCACTCAAGTTACCACAACGCACACATCTGACACAGCTTTGGCTGAGATTGTTTCCTAAATTTTAAATCAGGACGTATTACGCATTTTTCACTTCCTCGCTCTAATTTTATGTGTAAAGACTGCCCTCTTGGCCCACATACAAGTACAAGCAGGACTAAATAGCAATCAACGCTCAAGCTGTGGAAATGACAGCCCAGATTTCCAAGATCTTGCATGCTTGTTGAAGTATAACAGAGCCTCAGGCTTTCCTCCTCCACCAGAACAATGAACAAACAACTGAGAGAGAAGACACAGAAGTCCAAATGACTTGAAATATTAACTTCCACAATCTAAAAAAGGGCCACAGAATGCCCCTCTTGTAATTCCATGGTGATTTTAGATGATTTATAACATGATGAAACTGGCTTATTAATTTCACTTTAAATAAGCAAATATAATGCTTATTTTAGTGCTTACTGCCTGCCTGGCAGATGTTTTATCACCTATTTCAATAGGACACAGAAATTGCATTCAACAACTTTACTACAATTAAGGAGATTTCTTATTCCAGGGAAAGGGTATTAAGGTAATTAAAAATAAGCAGTATTTTCTTTTGTCTGGAGACAAAGGAGTAATAAATACATAATTAACTTACTGAAAATGAATGCAGAATACTAAGAAAGAAAATGTAACTGCACTAGCTACATCTTTACAACTGAAATGCATTCATTTATCAGTTTGGAGTATTTAAAAGCAGAAAGGATGGTTCATCATTGACTGTTGAAAGATATTTCTGTAGTCACGTTACACTGACAAGGAATGCTCCTAAATACGTGCTAGGTTAAAGTCTGATAATGAGGCATGAAGTACCCAAACACTGCTGCTACTATTGTAATAAAGTCAATGTAGAAAAACTTGACGCATTTCTCAAAGAGGATGTAAACATGATAAATCCTACAATTTTTGCACTGTTAGGCAATTTTAGTGAGAGCATTAAAACACAGTAATTAAAACATTGCACTTGTTTCTACAAGCGTACAGTGTTAGTCACAAAACATTTAAGAATTTCCCTGATATTACAGAATCACAGAATCGCTCGGTTGGAAAAGCCCTCTGAGATCATCACGTCCAACCGTTCCTGTCTACCCCCTAAACCATATCCCTAAGTACCTCGTCTACCCGCTCTTTAAACACATCCAGGGACGGTGACTCCACCACCTCCCTGGGCAGCCTGTTCCAGCCTCTGACGACCCTCTCAGTAAAGAACTTCCTCCTTATCTCTAACCTGAACCTCCCTTGGCACAGCTTGGTGCCGTTTCCCCTTGTTCTATCCCCCATCACCTGGGAGAAGAGACCAGCACCCACCTCTCTACACCCTCCCTTGAGGCAGTTGTAGGGGGTGATGAGGTCTCCCCTCAGCCTTCTCTTCTCCAGGCTAAACAACCCCAGTTCCCTCAGCCGCTCCTCATATTGTTCTGAAGGATAAAAATAAACAAATCCATTTTTCTATTCTTCATCTGTCAATATGCCATGAGTTTAAACAAAAGCCTTACTTTTCTCTTTCTTCAATCTCCTTTTGCCTCTCCAGCTCACGCTGCCTCTGTCGTTCCTCTCTTTGACGTTTCACCACTTTCTCATAGTCATTTGGGAACATGGGATCATACTCATCCGCCAAAGGAATCAAGACTTCTCCTGCAGAAAAACCACTAGGAACAGGATCCTTAGACAAGAAAAAGGAGTATTTTCAGTTAAGATCTGGAAACAGCATCTGGTTGGACACCAAGAGTTTAACAATTCCTTCTCACTCTCAACACCATGAAACTGAATTCCTGACTTCTATAATGCTAGATAATATCTTAATCCCACTGGTACTAGAAGAAATCTTTGCTTTATTGAAACGAATATTTCATCCAGTCTCTCATTATCTCAATTTTTTGTTTCCATGAAGAAAGAATCACTCCCACCCACCTCCTCTGCCAAATACAAAGCAGCAGTAAACCAGTGCGGACAAGGACTTTTCAAAACCCATTAATTCAAGTTGCTGTCTTGCAAAGTACTTTGAAGTTGTCCAGGAAAAACATGTTAGGAACTCTGTTTTATTTTAAGTGCACATTAACCTTAGTAATTCAATGTTGTATCACATGAAAATCTGTATAGAAACATTCATTAATTAAAGAACCTCTGAACAGAGGGAATTACAGAAAAATCATCATTTCTTTAATCACTAGGGAAGATGATGGAAAAATAAAAATACAGACTGCAGTCAAAGAATTCCAATCCAAAGCATCTGTTAACAGCTGGACTTTTTAGCTGCCTTGGTCTCACCTTTAACCCAGCTGCTACATGAGGTGGTGTGTCCACAATCTGCCTCTCATCAGAAGAGCTGCCTCGTTTCAGGTCAATCACCGGAGCAAGGACCGTTGTTTGTTTTGTTCTCTGACTCTGAAAAATCACCAAAACACAAAGTTTCTAAAAAAAGATAACGGAACAGTTTTCTAAAAACCAGCTTGCTTTATGTACTTGCACCTGGTACCTCCAATTCTTTTTTAAAAAGTACGAAAACCACCGTCTCAAATTCGTCACTGTGCAAAACTCAAAATATCATTTATCTTCAGTTAACTGACATAGAGTAATTCACATAATTTCTAATGAACCTTGACACGGATAACATATGCCATATTCTAGTGGTGGCAAAGGCCACTCAGTTCCAAGACAGATGCTTGCCAACTACGGTTAAAGAGCTGCTACACCAATACAGATCTGATGCAATGTTTCAAAGAATGCTTCGGTGAAACCAGCGCATACCTTCCTCTTTTTAAGTGAGTGAGATCAGACTTTGCCTGTGCATGCGCCAGAACATACAGGGGTAGATGAATGGTCCTAGGTTTGGACTAGGACCAAAAACACACATTAAAAATTCAGGTGATCTCTTCAGATGCGTTTGAATTGAGTGGGTTTGTTGTTTCTTTTTTTCCAGAAGGGGCTCAGACTTCTGAAGATCTACTCTTCTTCATATTTTATTATCTGTTAAAATGTATTAATCTATTCTAAACTCCACATTTTCTAATCCTACTCTATTATTCTATTAGTCTATGCATACACTGCACATCAGCTATGCAAAGAATATATCTAATATAGCAGCCATTTAGATTTCATTCATGCAGGTTGTTCCAAATATCAACTAAATCCTGCCCTCAATTTTAGCAGCATAAATCAGGAGTAATTCCTGTGGCAAAAAAAAAAAAGCTGTGCCTACTTGAGTACCTGGTATCTCTGCTACTACTTTTTTAAATTAAACAATCTCTCTCTAGAACCTACACACCACAAAAAACACTCGCCCTGCTCGAACCAAAATACCAACACTGCTTAAAGAAAAAGGGTGACATACTGTAGCAATAAAAAGAGCAAATGGCTCTGTCACTTGAAGCTCAAGAAATTATCTTGCACTCCTTCCTTTCATGTACACTGGAAATACTTTCTGCAAAAATTCCTAATGCACAACGATGTGCATTTTATCACCAAAAGCTTTTTAAATAGAAAGCAGAAAACGATGCAAACATAAGATGCAAAATGCCAATAATGCCCAGCGGCTTTGTGGCGGTGGTACCGCCAACTGTCAATCACAGTATGACTCTTACTTAAAAAAAATAACCTTAATCTCATTATCTTCCAAATTAGATTCGAAGATGAACTTTCGGCTCTCCTAGTCAGAAGAGCTGAGGCTTGCAGTGCACACACCAGTTCCTAATTCAGGTTTAATTTTGCAAGACCCCTTTAACAGACTTCAAGAAACATGCATTTTCCTTTCCCCCCCACTCAGTTTTGCTAGGCTCCTTGTTACAAACTCACAGACAAATCCCAGCAAAATTACCCCAAACTGGTATTCTAAGGTCACAAATTTTCCTCAGTGCTCCAAACACGAAAGAATTTTGAAGAACAGAAAGCAAAATTACAAAGGGACAATACCTTTGCTTGCGTGAGAGCTGCCTTCTTCACCTGCAATTGAGACTGCAGCAGCTTGAAATTTTTGGACCAGCCTTCTGTTTTAGAATCGCTGGTCTCAACTCCCAGGTCATCGTAAAGTGACATTTTCTCTTCAATTTAAAACTAAAAGACAAAAGAAAAAAATCCAGATGACATACCAAACCCATGTCCAGAGTTTATTTGCTACTAGTTCGCATATGTTTGTACACCATTATTTATATATATATCTCTCTTTCTTTCAAAGCCAGAGAAAATTCAAACTCATAACATTTTTCTGATTAGTACCTGATACACACAACTACAGTAAGGCTGTTTAAAACCGTCTGAAAGATAATGAATACTGTTCAAATGATAACTGCTGGAAACTACTTGAAATTACATTTGTACCAGTAAATATCAATCATTACAGGCTCTGAAGTTACACTGTAGTTCACACTGGCATTTCGAGGTTCACAAAGAAATTCAACACTAAGCATCACAGAAGCCTCAAGACTTCCAAATCAAACATAAAGGAACTATAGTCTCTTCTGTCTTTAAAAAACTATCCACACAAATATATCAACATTTCAATCATCTTCTTAAATTTCATTTTGCATCACTGTAAAGTCACATTTAAAGGCCTCTCCAATACATAGAACTTATATATGCATACACACAGAGCACATATATATAAATACATACACACACAAAATTAGCTAAGTAACAACATCAACAACATGACATGAAATGCATCGCTTTGTCTGATATTGCATCTGACATGAATGGAAGAAGAAAAAATCTGAATGTAGTGAGAGGTCTATCACCTGTGGAACAACTTGTGAGCTCATTATATAGGTTCTCATATATATATATAAAAATACTCTCATATATATATTCTCATA
>NW_010165480.1:0-3936 GCF_000695765.1 Mesitornis unicolor | reverse complement strand
CCTGCATAACTTAATTTTAAACAAACTGTCAAGATGTACAGGGGGCCAAAAATTGAGGTGACTTGAACATGGAGGATGAACACATTTTCCCCCCCAAACTATGGTTTTAGGAAGCCTCTATTTAGAAATAAAGAAGAAGAACTGGCTGGGAGGTTCCGTTTATTTGGTGGCGATGTTTAATATCACGCCACGGATGACACTGAGCAGCTGCAGAGAAACTGGGACAGGGAAAGTAAACACGTAAGGCACGGCGTGAAGACGCATGAGGTGCGTGTCCAAAACACAGCCCGGCTTTTCCGTTTCCAGATGCTGCTGCTGGGACCCTCCTGCAGCCAAACACCAACGAGGGAATGGAAAAAACCTGCGATTAATGGCAGGCTCTGCCACCGTTTCCTGGCCAGCTCCTTGGCCCAGTTCCTTTGCTGCTCCTCTCTCACACAGGCAACAGCAGAAAGGGTAATTACTGCGAGGATGGGTTTGTTAGCAGTAGAGGCAGTCACACATCTTAAAAGGGGAAATGTTTGCTCAGTTTTGCTCTAGGTATTGATTTCTGTGGCTGGTCAAGGCCTTATATCATGTCCCACTGTAGCATCTTATAAGCCAGATGAGTTATTTTATAGATAATGAGAATCCCAGACTGGTCTGGGTTGAAGGGACCTCAAAACCCCCCCACTCCAACCCCCATGGGCAGGGACACCTCCACCAGCCCAGGCTGCTCCAAGCCCCGGCCAACCTGCCCTTGGCCACTGCCAGGGAGGGGGCACCCACAGCTTCTCTGGACAACCTGGGCCAGGGCCTCACCACCCTCACACTCAACAATTTCTGTCCAAGATCCACTCTCAATCTCCCAAATTCCAGTTTCAAGCCATCCCCCCTGGTCCCATCACTCCAGCCCTTCTCAAAAGTCCCTCCCCAGCTTTCCTGGACCCTTCAGGTCCTGGAAGGTGTTCTAAGGTCTCCCCGCACCCTCCTCTCCCTTTTTCTCTCCCTCTCCTCTCCTCCAGGCTGAACAACCCCAACTCTCTCAGCCTGGCCCCACAGCAGAGCTGCTCCAGCCCCTCAGCATCTGCGTGGCCTCCTCTGGACTCCAGCAGCTCCGTGGCTTCTGGTGTTGGGGCCCAGAGCTGGACACAGCCCTGCAGGGGGGGTCTCTGGTCCCAGAGCGGAGCAGAGGGGCAGAATCCCCCCTGATCTGGCCCTGCTGTGGGGATGCAGCCCAGGACAGGGTTGGTTTCTGCTGTTGGGGAGCAGAAAGCCCAGCCAAAAGCAACCCCTCACCTCTCTCTGAGGAAGGTGCAGCAAGCATCTTTGATGTTCTGCAGCTGAAGGAAACTTGCTCCCATCAGCAGCGACTGCACGTTCTGCTGGTCTATGGCCAGGTGGCCGTTGTAGGCAAAGTTGATCAGAGCCTCGAGCGCACTGAAAAAGGTGAAGAAAGGGCAGAATTTATTACAAATTAAGCCACCACGGGACAGTACTCAAAGCAAAACCTCTTCTAGTGCCGCGCATGCAGAGGAAGGGCTTTCAAGCCTTGCATGCACAACACCATGGTCCCTCTGGATCCCCTCGCTGCGAGCCCTGGGACGTTACCTGGGATCCATGCCCTGCATGACGATCTCGTCCTGCTTGCACTCCATCATGTCGTTGGTGAACATGGCGTGGAAATAGGGGATGGAAGCCGCCAGCACGATCCGGTGAGCGCTGAACTTATGGTCCCCAACCTAAAAGGAGAGAAAAGGGGAAGATGAGCACCATCCGCACCCAACCACGCAGTCACTGGGGTGCAGCTCCGCCGGGGCAGCAGTGACCTGAAAACGGGGCAATTTCTATCTGCAAACACGACAGCAGCCTGTGTATTAAATTAAAGCTTTCAAATTCAGTTTTCCAGCTTCCCAGCAGTCATCCAGGCAAAGATACAACAATATTACAGCCCAGGAGTGGGATATTTCCAGATTGCTCACAGAGAACGGCCGGGTCCACCGAATAATGTGTTTACACAGGTTTCAAACCCAGATCTGCTCCCCCCAGCTGCTCGGGGCTGAAAATGCTTCCCCATGGCTCTGTTTCTCACAATACCCAACCCTAAAAGCTGGGAGTCATTGATCCCACATCACCCATTTGAGCCCAGGACACCCTAAGCACCCCTATGAAGGCTCAAGACGAGTCCCAGGCTGAGATTATTCAGCAGAAATAAAAGCTGAGCGATGCAGCCGCCTGTTTCCTCTTCCTGAGCTCGTCCTCTGCACCAGTGACCGGCTCACAGGTTAAAACCCAAGCATTTCTCTCCCTGCCATCACCTACCTTCAGCTGACGCCCACAGTCACCTTCACTGCAGCCCAAAGGCTCAGGGGCTCATCTTTAAATCCCTGCAGGTTCACTTTCACCCGCTCTGCTGTACCTGCTCCCATTTACATCCTCTGCAAAGCCTTCCCTTGCTTGAATTGCTTGAAAGAGTCCAGCAGAGCCACAGAGATGCTGGAGGGAGTGGAGCATCTCCTGCTGAGGAGCGGCTGAGGGAGCTGGGGCTCTTGAGCTTGGAGCAGAGGAGCCTGAGGGGTGCCCTCATTCCTGGGGATCCATTGGGAAAGGGCAGTGTCAGGAGGAAGGAGCCAGGCTCTGCTCTGGGCTGTCCAATGGCAGGACAAGGGGCAATGGTCCCAAGCTGGAGCACAGGAGGTTCAAGCTGAAGATGAGGCTGAAGTTTGTGAGTGTGAGGGTTCTGGAGCATGGCCCAGGCTGCCCAGAGAGGTTGTGGAGTGTCCTTGTGTGGAGACCCCCAAAGCCCTGGCCGTGTTCCTGTGTGACTGCTCTGGTGATCCTGCTGTGGCAGGGGTTGCACTGGGGGAGCTTTCCAGGTCCCTTCCAACTCCTCACATTCTGGGATCCTGTGATTCCCCAGCTGGAAAACGACGCTTGCAAGGGGCTTCTTGCATCTCCCATCCTACTTCTCTCTCCTATAAACACCACACAATACTTTATCCTCTTCCAAACCACACAAGTTTTTGCTCTGATTACTTCTCTCTGATTTTTTCCCCTAATTTCCATGCTAAAGCCACTCCATGTGCACCTGAGCTTGTGCAGAATCACTCCTTTTTCCCCCAATAAGCAAGATTTTTCCCATTTCTGCTTTGTTTTGCTGGCACAGCCGCTCCTTTACTCTTTATTTCTCCCAAGAAACCCTTCCCTACAAAAACCTTCATCACCTTTTCACGCCCAGGCAGCTTAGTAACAAAAACGCTGTTTGCATTCGGGTTTTTCACGGTTCCCGGCAGCGCTGGGAATACAGAAAGCAAAATTCCTGACACATGAAGAAATCAAAAGAGGAACTGGGCACTACAAAAAGCATAAGCAAGCAGGATTTTGTTGGTCTTCTCGTTAGACCAAAGCACGCTCGAGTGTCACAAACGCTGTCACAAGATGTTTGTGTTCAACCAGCTTGAAATGGCACTTTTTTTTTGGAGAGCTTTGCCTCTGCCCTGGATTTTGCAGAGTCCCCGCTGCCCAGGGCAAAGGCAGCGAGTGAAATGGGGCGTAATATTACAGCTTTTATGGGAAAAAACCATATATACTTTACCATATCCACTTGTACGGTGACTTGTTAGCTCCAGATGGGTAAAACCCAATATCCACCTCTTCTACTAGCCCAAAACCACATGTAAAACGTCCCAGAGGCTCCAAAATTGCTACAAACACCAGGAAATGCTCTGCTGCGCTGTTCTCTTCACTGATAACTCAGTTATTAATTAATCTCCTGCTTTACATCCACCTCTGGTGCTGGAAAGGAGGAGGAGAGGAGCTCCTGATTCAGCTGAAAAGGAGACTGTGGTGGGGACAGGAATAAGAGGACAGAAGCAGGAAGAAGAGGAATTGCTTGGCAGATGAGGGTTCAGATGATCACAGATTCCTGGACTGGTCTGGGTTGAAGGGACCTCACAG
>NW_010165479.1:0-3432 GCF_000695765.1 Mesitornis unicolor | reverse complement strand
CAGGTGGGGTCTCACCAGAGCACAGCAGAGGAGCAGAATCACTGCCCTTGCCCTGCTGACCACACTTCTTTTGATGCAGCCCAGGATGGGCTTGGCCTTCTGGGCTGCAAGTGCACATTGTCAGCTCATGTTGAGGTTTTCATTGACCGACACCCCCAAGTCCTTCTCCTTGGGACTGCTCTCCAGCCATTCTCCATCCAGCTGGTATTTGTGCTTGGGACTGCCTCTACCCAGGTGCAGGACCTTGCACTTGGCCTTGCTGAACTTAGCTTCATATTAACCATAATTTTAACAGGAAATTACACTTTATATTGACAGGTTATTACTAATTTGTTTGATTTTTCCCAAGACCCACAGCCTCAACCTTGTAAAACTACCAATTGCTGTGATATAATTTACTGGTATTACTTCAGTGACTCAGAAAACATGCTCTCTGACTTCAGTTACATGTAAAGTATGAACTTACAAATGTATAGTTGGGAAATGCACACCAGCACTGATTTACAGTAATTGTTTTGGCTGGTCTTCATCCTCAATTCCCAGGTTGAAATAAGTGGATAATTAGTTTTAGAGGAGGTTATGGTAGATAGCTGAGTGCACAGCAAATAACTGTCACACACAACTAGAGTGAATTACTTGGAGTAATTCAAGATAAGAAAACCAGAAGTTAAAGATAAGTGGAAATCCAGCAATGTGAAAGGGAAATTCTTGTTTTCATACACACTTATATCCATGAAGATAAAACATGGGTGAAGAAGGACATAACAACATTTTCTACAATGGTTCCAGGTAAGCAAAGAATATGGAAACGAAAAAGTTACTATCATTTCAAATGAAGCCTAAGCAATAAAATAATTCCAAGAAAAATAAGTTCTTAATGAGCACTGTCATATGTTTTGACAGAATCAAAACAATGACCTTGAAAGGCAGAAAGATTATGAAGTCCCTTAATACCCATAGGAAATGTTAGCCATTATTTAATCAACAAGCTTGGACAACTTTCTCCACAGAAGTCATAAAAAAGAGGTGACAGAGATCCCAGGAGCTGTGATGTTCATCTTTAGCAAATTTTGAAAGACTGCAAAAATGTTAATTATTTGCCAGTTAAAACCTGCAAGCAGCATGGCTGGGTAACTTTAGGTCACTTCACAAAACATCAGTCCTGCATGAAATAATGGAAAAGCTGAAAGACATATATTCTAGGTACTTGCTTGATAAAGAACTAAGAGACAGGAATGTAATTAATCCTAGTCAATATAGTTTTATGTCTTTGAACATGTAATGTTCTTGGATTGTTGTAAGGTATTTGATTAGTTGTGCATAATATTCTGTGACAGCATTCCTGATGTTGAGAGAGGATACATTAAATGGGTAAGAACCTGATTATTGATCCATGTCTAACAACCAACAACAGGCTGTCTGCATCTAATGGGACAGTTTTAAGTCTGGCTCTGCAAGACCTGAGACTGTTTTACGGTATTCAATTATCACATGGGTGATCCGCAATTAAGTCACTACTATTGAAAATTTCCACAATGTGAAAACTTCCAGAAAATAGAAAAAGTGGGGGTGGAGGGAGCTGGGAGGATAAACTTTGAGGATGTGGAAAACACCACCATCAGCCTCACTTGTTCAGTATGTTGACACCATTCATATGAACTAGCCATAGGGAATTTAACTGCAAAATTAACTGGCAATAAGGAACACAGTTCATGAGTACAAAATGGTGGAGTATGCTAAATAAAGTAGAAACCCTGAAGAATTTATAGAGTCACAACAGGACATGTCAGTGATACTGTGACCCCCAAAAAATCTGCATCTTCTGTGATGCAAAATAAAACGAGATACACTAAATTCTGATACCTCCAGTGACAGAATAGTGCATACAGCTCTCAATGATGTCATGTGCGGCACGTAGGAAAAAAAATACAAATATTATACAGGGGACAGCGAAAATTCTTTATAATAAAAGAAAAAACCTCAAGCTGTTTAACTTAAAAATGAATTCAGCTAATGTGTAGAACAGGAAATACAGTCTATCAAGCAGGTTGACTAGCACTAAGAAAGCAGCAAGAAGCAAGGGAAGGCAGTTGAAACTCCTAACCAGCTGAGCTGAAACCAGCTAAAGCTATGAACAAGACACTTGGATTGACAATGAAAATTATTAAGTTAGCATATACCACCAGTGAAGTGGTGGTTTCTCTGCTGTTTGGTATCATCAAGAAAAGAAGCCTCTTTGGAAGGTATGTTTTATCCCAGTGTAAGTCATATATTAGTGAAGCACAAGTCAATGAGTTCAATACTTCTACAGCAATCTGCAAATTAGCCATCTGAGACAAAAGATCCAGTAATCAATCCACTTGGCCCCATGAGTCTATGACAACTCAGCATACCTAAGGCAGATGCTCCTTCTAGAAATTCTACCTTTTAAGTTACTTGCATCATGAAGGCTGTTTACATATCCTATACAAACATGTTCTGCTGGAAAGCAACTTTAAGAATTTAAAAGCTGTGCATTTGTGATGAAAGGATGTTTGCAGTGAGTTACCTCAAATATTCTTATAATTGAAGAATCATAGTTCTTAAACTATTTTGTGGTTCTTTGTGAAGCTCTGTATCACTGCATAGTCAGAGAAAACATACTATTAACTTTCTTTTTTTTTTGCCTTTTAACAAGAATGTGAACAATTTTAGTATTAGGTTGCTCTTTCTTTTTTTAATCATTCCACATGTGTACACAGACACACAGATCTCACCACTATTAGTGAGGTTTTCAACCTTTTATTAATCTGTCATATTGATGATCACAACTTGCCAGAAGGGTCTATAGCCTGTAAACCACTCTAGACTGTACCGACCAGAGTGATGGAATAGAAGACATTCAAGACATCATTCAAGACACCTCATTCTTCCTCAAGATCCACAATAGGGCTTACTGATACAGAAGCACATTATTGACAAGGACAAGAAAGAGAACTGCATCCTTAGTAGCCTGGGAGAAATTTTGATCCTTTGACATAAAGTATCTGTGTTCCCTTCTGGCTTGTTAGTAAGCAAAGATTCCTGAAGGTTCAGTCAACAGGAAAGTAAGATGGCAATATCTGAGGAAAAGGATAGGAAAAAGGCTGAAGGGCCACTTTGTTGATTCATTTGCATGAACTGTCCCACAGCAGACTTATGATCTTGGTCTTTTCTTCCACTGGTCAGCAGTAGATAAAATGGGAACTCCAGCAGAAACATTCTTAGCTTTGAGGGCAGGAGAACAGTGCTTTTTAACTCACAATTGCAACCCCTGGATTGACCACAAAGTTGCACTAGGAACCTTCACAGCAAGGTCTGAGCATCAATCCTGAATACAAGTGTGCTGGATGTAGTGCGTATTAGCTAGTACGAAGCAAAACCGTAGCCTTTTATGAGGATATAACGAGGTGG
>NW_010165478.1:2953-12811 GCF_000695765.1 Mesitornis unicolor | reverse complement strand
TAACGTTCTGTGATTCTGTGATTCTGTTTTAGTTTTTAGTGATGTAAGTTCAAAAGCATCTAATGTACAGAAACACTAAACATTTTAATTGTGTAATTATACATATAAACATTGTTTATACTCTAAGCAAATTTTAAATGTTTATTTGTAATTATGTGTTAAAATTATTTGCTTAAGAAGGGGAAAGGTTAAATCACTGGTATATTAGAATGTATTGCTTATTCATGTCAGCATACAAATGTAAAGTTGGGAATAAAATTAGTAACCTTAATAGCTGACAGTAGAACAGGAATATCTGTAATCATGCTTATGTTCCCTTGCCAGTTGGTCTTATTGTTTTGATAAACAGCATTAAGCAGAAACTATTTTATAGGATTAGCCAGTGACTAATGTCTTGATATTCCATGCAAGCACAGATCCTTGAGAGGTAGATCCTGCTATTTTTGTCATTCATATTTATCTCCTTGAAAAGGCAATATCAGTTGACAGATGTTGTTCCAAATAAGATTGTTTATCACTATAGATACCCTTCTTTCTCTCTGTTCACATGTTCATAAGTTTATAGCTTTAGGATGTTGTACAAATTATCCCTCAGATCATTATATGCCCTTTAGTGTGCCTTCTTCCAGACGTAATAAGTAAGTAAAGGATGGGCTAGAACTTGTCTTAATAGCATTGTGGTCCTTCTCTACTGATCTTGTCCCAATAACAGATGTTGTTTCTGTTTATATGATTTGTCTGTTGATCACAATTGTGTTTAATATTTTTCCAAATAATTGCCATAAGCATTAACTCTCAGGTTCTGTCTTTTCTTTAACTATCATTTTTTGTGAAATCATTGGGACTAGTCTAACTGTAAGAATATTAGCTTTTATTGACTAAAGTGAGCTAGCTTTTTTTCTGGATCTCTGAGGGTTATGATTCGGTGTTGCTTTGTTGCTTTGCATGAGTTCATATCACTTGAGGATCTTGGTTTACTTCTAAGTGGCAAAGTTATTTTAATGAAGAAAGATCTAAAATATTACTGTGAGAAGACTTGTAAATGCTCATACTCTCATCTCTTGCATTCCTCTCTGTATGAAATTTTGAAGGGTGTATGTGCTTTACATAATCAGTAGGCTTTTACTATATGTGCCTTTAAAATACATTTTTATAGTCAGTTCTTTCAGTATCCCTTTGGGGCTTTGCTGTTGCCTTCTTCAATCTTGGAAATCGTGGAAGCTGCCATTCTGAAGTTGATCCTTTTGCACAAGTTCTGGCTCTGCGAACACCATTTTTGCATTTTCCCATGATTCTCAAAATACTACATTTGTCAGGAGTTTCAGTTGTGTGAAGCCACAAAACTTGGGGTCCAACCTGATTAAACAGTTGAGAAACGTGTCCTGTAAATTGAGACAAGTTCTGCTTTTTCATCTTTGCTTTCACACCTCACCGTTCTCCTACGTAAAAGACCAGTCTCTTGTAAATGCCTGTTCACTGGCAAGTTATCCACAGGAAATATTCATTAGCTGCTGCTTTTATTGTCATTGAGGAAGATCTCAGCTGAAAGACTAACTGATTTATGAAAATCATCAAGGCTAAACCTGGACTAAAGCAAGTATGTATTGTAAATGTAAGCTAAAATTAATCTATACCAGAATTATACAACAAATACTTTGATCATTTGAGAATAAGTTTAATTTAAATCCAAGAGCCAGCGGTAGGAGCCTTATTTCTAAAATATGAAAGGAACTATTATTGCTGCATTTTAGACATATACTGCAGTAAGTGTCTTTCTCTTTTTATCTGATACATTGTAATCCACTAGTTATATTTATAATACAATACTTCTTGAATATTCATATGTAACTCCTCCTAAAGTTCTCTTAAAAATGATACTAAAAGGCTAGAATTATTTGAGATGTGGCAATTACTGACTGCAAGAAAATTGTTCTCTACTGAACACTTACAACAAGAAAATCACTGCCAAAATACTGCTGTTACAAAGAGCGTTAAATAGTGTAAATCACAAAGCTATTATGGTGTTCGGTATAAAACAGTTCACTAACAGATCACAAACCATGGCAGTTACATTTGTAACAAGAAGATTCCTGAATTTAGACAAATAATAGGGTGTTTTATTGCACAAGGATTTGAAGATCACTATGTTCCCTACTCACTGGGCTATTTAACACTTTGTTTGTAAGCCTGTGAATTGTCTTCATTGGGTGACTACTCCCATGCTTCAGAAATGTGTTGGCTATGTTGCTAAATCAGGGTATCTTTAAGATCTGCTCTTTAGGTTTGGATGCAACAGTGCCAGCTGGCTGTATTTGCGGAGTGCACCCGGAGTGCACCAGAGCTGTCTAGGCACAGCCAGGCAGGGTGGTTTAGAGGGCCTTCGGGGCAGCTTAAGGTTAGCTTGTAAGTGGGTAAGGGCTTCAAAATGCAGCCTTTTATCTGTGAGTATTTAAACCAGTTTCTGTGTACTGTGGTGGGTTATCATGGTTGCCACAGAAGAACATAAAGTTTTCTCCTGTGTACTGATGTGGTGGTGGGCAAATGGAGGTGTAGAGACACTAAAAAATTTCCTTTGGAGGTTCTGGCAGCGCTCCACATGCACTTTGCGTGGTAACCTCCTTTTGTTCCGTGTGGGCTATAACTGTGCCAGAATGGTTGGCTTTTAAATTACAAATGGAGGGGAAATGTGAGTATATTTTGCAGATACCTCACTAATACTTATCTATCCACAAAGTTGCTTACCTGAGATATGAAACAAATTTTTGACTCCAATGTGTGATACAGGTAAAGCAAGCAGAGCTAATCAAGAATAAATAGTAATGCCATGGGAAATGATTGTGAATGCAATGTAGCAATTTGTTAGTGCGTCTGGGGAAACTCATTTGCATGCCATGGCACAGACAAGACACTTGTTTGCCACTGTGTCAAACCTAGTTAGCCCTAGAGAGCCTTCACAGATTAAATGGTGCAGTATAACAAATTCACTAGAGAGCAAAACAGTCTCTATGCACGTAGCATGCCCATTTCTAAAAGTCTAACTTCAGGAGAGGCAGGGAAATGTCACGGCAAAAGGTGTTTATTGCAGACAACTGAATATCCAAGATCAAGAAATCAGAATGAAAATATCTCCAAAGACGTAAATGCAGCAACGCTATTACAGCTACACGATATCATCAGTAGATACCGTTCACTTTGATAATGTAATTATTTTTCATGCACAGCTGATCCTGCATCATTTTCTATTAAGGGATACACAAAATATCCCTTTAAATATTTAATAGTATTTTCATATACGGAAAACTGTCAGTGATATTATATATTACACATAAAACAACCTTTCCTTTTTCATTTTCTACCTATAAAGATGTGTTGTACATGTTTCCTTCTCTTAAATTTATAACTGAGACAACAGTCTCTCCTCCTTGTTCTGAGAAGCTGTAGATATAAAATACCTAGCAGAAAAAATGGCTTTTAACTCATCTTTATAGCACTGTAAGGCAGTATTTTCCTAATAGCCTTTTCGCAGACCATCGAAATGCTACCATTAGAGGTGGAAGTCTTCCACAGAAATTAAGGCTCTTCATTAGAGTATACAACTTTATATATTCAAGCAAAAATCTAACTTCTATCTGTTGTTTAAGCTTTTAGAAATGTTTCTTAAAAAATTATTTATGTGGAAAAGCCTCATGAAGCTAAACAGTTGGAAGCAGTACAGGCCAAATTCAAATAGCTATGTAGTATGTGCTACCCAAGTATGAATCCTTCCCTTTTGCCAAAATGTCAAATATCTCCAAATATTCCCCAGTTATTTAAACAGGCATGCTCTCTCACTCAAACTTTTACTTGATTTATCAAACAAGAAAACCTTTATTTAGGAATACAGCATAAATATAATAGTTGTGCAGTGGTATGATTAAAACACTACCTCCTGGTGACTTTGAGAGTAGCCTTGTTCTCCATCTCTCAGCTTTAACTACCAAAAAGCAAGGCCAATTAATTTCTCCTGTCAGCAAACCTTGCTTGTATTTTGGGCCCAAATTCACATTTTGAGAGCAGCATCCAGAATCCTGAAGTTGAATCTGCTGTCCCTCACAGATTTGCCATGTGCTTCAGCCAGAGATGCCTTCTTATAGTCAGGCCCACACTTGATATACATGAATAGTCTTAGCCTGCTGCTTGCATGGTTTCAGATAGATTGTTTTTTTTAGCCACGAGCACCCAAGTGAAGTGGAGCAGAACAGAGCTGAGTGCAGCAGCCTGTTGCACTGTGAGAAGGCAACTAATCCCAGCACCTCTCCGCTATGCCTAGAGCATGGCCACATATAAATTCAATTTTTTCAACTAGATCCTGAGAGGTGATAGGTGCAGGCCACAGGTAAGAGATGGCTGTGGCAAGGGTTAGTTCCTGCCTCCGAAAGACAGGAGAGAGATGAAGGACTGATGGATTTTGTTTCCTTTGGGAAGTGGTGGCTAGTGGTTTCATACACTAACAGTCTCATAAACTGCTCTCAGGTGTGATTTATCTATTGGTCTATGCTGCAGTCTAGCAGGCTGGTTCTTTAAGGGCAGAAATGAGTTTCAAGGGGTTGGCAAAAGGACCTGTAATTGGCCTTGAGGATTTAAGTGTTATAGGGAGGGAAATAAGTATTCCTTCTGTTGAAAAATTAAAATGTTTCAAATAATTTGATTTAGAAAATGAAGAAAAAAAATTGAAGCAAAGTGTCTAGTTCTCCGTGGAAGTCTCCCTGTATGCCATGTTCCAAGCATAACATTTTAATGGTTTAATATAAGTAGGAATGTGTGCATACAGTTTCTTGCCAGAAACAAGTGTGGGATCACAGTGGCAATTTGCTGCCCAGCCCTCCCTGGATACTGTACACAGTGCTTGCAAAATGATGTTTCCTAAAGCTTCTCAAATGCAGTATCTACCCACCCAGGGACCTAAAATCCCATCTGGCAGTAAATGTGAATAAATAGTGTCTCAGGCTGGTGCAGCACTGCAGAACAGTGATTCACTCACCAAATAAGACTAGAAGATTTCAAAGCCCATCAGCCTTCCCAACTTCATCTAAGTCTCTGGCGTTCTGTTACCTTCCAAAGGAGTTCAGGAAAGTAAGTGACAAGACCATGGCACCTCTGCGGCATATCAGCAGTCAGCCATTTCCTATGAGGGAGTGATGGGATGTCAGAGCACTTTTGGAGTATCCTGTTAGGGCCTATGTAGAAATCAGTTATTCTTGTGTCTTTGCAGTTTTATTTGACCGCACTAGGCTTTCAGTCATCAGAAATGTTTCAGGGCGCTCTAGGAAACTGTTTCTACAGATCTTTGTTCTGGGTTTTTTTTTAACTTTTATTTTTTTTCCAAATTTTAAGCACATGCTATAAGTCTTATTATTTTATTGCCTCCACTTAATGAAAACCCTCACCTTCTGCATGTGTGTTGCCACAGCATTAATAAACTCTGATCGTGTTCTGTATTACCTGTTAATGTAACTAACCTTTCTATACAGTGATCTGAGATACATGTTAAGACACTACAAAAATGAAATAGTGAATCTATGCATGAACTGTCCTCTACAATCACCACAACAACATATTGAGATTCACAGTTTGTCATTTTTGCAGGTTGCATTGCATTTTCAGTTGACTACTGTGTTTTATGTATTTTCTACAATAAAGCTAACATTTCTTCAGCAACATTCTATGGTGCAATTGGATGCTTATTACAGCTTGCAAGATGCTCATCAGGTAATAGTCAAGTCGATTTTTAAGATCAGTGATCTGAGATAGGAGGAGGTTTTCACTGGTGAATAGTGGTAGAGAAAAGCAAAAAGCAGGGAGATATGACTGAAATGCCTGCTTCAAAGAATATGGAGCCTGCCTTTGTGCAAATACACTTATATGTTAGCATTTTGTATCTCCTGTGAAAAAATTAGATGCCCATCATCGAGCTGCATGTAAAATTCTGAATTTCTAAGTAGATGCAGCCCTCTATGCTAAAGGCCTCTTGAGTTCCCATGTCCCATTTCTGTCTGTGAAAAGTACGTTTTATGAACTGATCCTAGTTAAAAATAAGTACTTACAGCTCAATGGAAATCAGTGAAATGCCAAGACAGATCAGTATGTGTATGATCAGGCACTTGGATTTGAAGTTGTCTTGAAGCAGGACTGACATTGCTCTGGCTTTGTAGTGATGAGTTCATGTCATTGAATTTTTGGTGACTTTGAAATGTCAAGCCGAAGTCACATTTCCATGCTTCTCCTCTGCTTTCTTTTATGCACTTTTCCTGAACTAGTCTGCAAGGCAGCTATGCTTTAATTCAAGTACTACTTCAAGAATGACTCCAATTATGTTAGCTTTGAGGTAGTATTTATGTTTAGAATTTTATTGACAAACTTATTGTGGAATAGTATTAAACACTAACTATAAATTGATGTTTATATAATGTTAATCACAAGATTCCCCGCCCTATACTGCTCTGCTAATTCTTGCTATTGCATCATATCTAAAACATCTGTGTTTTTATCAGTGCTGTGAAGCATGTAGGAGAACAGAGAAACAGTATTTTATTAGGTTTCTTGGAAATCTGGACTCAGTTCTCAGCTTGTCTAAGGTTTCTTGCAAGATCATAGTCTCTTAGGGGAGTGATAATACTCACCCTGAGCACACTTCCTCTCTTTGTCTATGTTGCTGATTTAGATAGTAGTCAACAGCCCTTGCCCAAACAGCTAACAATGTGGATTTGCAAAATGAGGTTATACTCGTGGTTGAATTCTTGGTGTACTAGAAGGTTATATATAATTTAACATGTTCTTGGCACTATAATAGCAAATGTCTACTGTTCTTGGTTCTTCTTTTGAATAAATAAAAAATATAGTTTCTTTAATTGGCATTTACATTCAGATTAATTTTGTAAGCACACAGTCTGCTTGCAGATGATCTATGAAATGCTAGCTGCACTGATGGTGAGCATATTAAAACGGTGCATGTGCCAGATATTCCCTATGACTACTGCAAATCTCACTGTGTTTAGAGAAGTCAAGAGGTATTCTTTATTATGGTCTGTGATGTTCACTTCTGGCTTTTCTTTGCTCGCAATTCTGTATCTGTTGGCTCCTCTGAAACCTCAGATTTCTTTACAATAATTGCTTTTCCTTAGTTGAAATTATATGTTTGACCTTTTATATATTTACAAGACTACTGGGAAAATGAATGTTGAATCCCAAATTAATCATCAGCTGTTTCATCAAATCTGTTGTATAATCTCATAAAAAATAATTGCAAGATAATTTATGTTATTTGCTTTCAAAGGACCTGTTTGAACTCCCATCAAAGCTGATGGAATTACTTAAATTAAAATGTGATTGGGCCCTTTCAGTTTGACCTGTTAGCCCTCTTCAGCTCTCTTTTCCTGGAACAAGAGGACTTTGGGTATTGTGGAGCTTAATATCTGATACAGAATTTGAAGAGAAAATGGGAGTAAGGCCATCAGCACTGTTTGGCGATCTTGTACTGCTGTACTGCTGGAATAGACAGACACTGGCTGTTTCTTCCTTTCCTTCCTCTTGCTGGGTATGTTTTGCTCATAAATACCAAGATGTAGCTTGTGCTCTTCTTTAAAAAGGCATTTTTCGTCCTCCATTTAACCTCCTACCTTTCTCTGACAATGTCTTTATGCTTCTAACAATGTCTTCTGGTTGTTTCTGGTTTCTGATTGCCCAGCAGGCGTCCTGTTAGAGCAGATTGCCTCCCAGACATCCAAGTGCTTTACCTGTTAGTGCTTTTCCTTGCCACAGAGTCACAGTACAAGACATGAACCAAACCATTCGTTGAACCTGTATTTCTAGCTTCAGAGCTTTTGCCTAAATCCTAAGCTATTGCAGCAGCTACTGTTAGTTCCTGGTGAATAGTGCTTTATTTATTTTTCAAGAAAAAGTACTAAATCTTCAAAAATCCTTATTAAAATTAATAGTAATTAGGCAGCATAAGAGTTTGGATAGGCCACAAAGCTTTCAGCATATTTGGCTCAGCTTCAAATTTGCAGTTTTGGAGGACATTGTTGTCCTTAGTATGATTTAGGAAGTCACATTTAGGCTGCCAGCAGATTTTAGGAGACTTAACAAGTCCTTTCTTCCACTAGGCATGTTATTAGTGACTAGAGCGTTTTTTTTTAGATTAGCGATGTTAAGAAGTTAGTGAAATCTAAATCAACTTCTCTGAAATGTATCTGGGAGCCTGAGAAATACAGTTTAGAGCAACTGTTTTCAACTACGTAAATGGTGTTCTGTTGCTTTGTGACTAATGTTTTGTCAGTTGTGGAATTTCACCCTTTACAACTGCAAGTTCTGTAAAATAGCCAGAATGGGAATGAGAAGTCTGTGATGATTCAGAATAGTGAATTATAAGAATACTTCTGAAAAGAGAATAATGTTAGTGGATTATAGCAAGACATAAAATCTTAAATGAGCTGCTTTACTTCATGATAAAGTATACCATCAAAATCTTTTTGGCTTAATTTGTCAGGCGTATCAAAAGACAGAACAGCACTTGGGAAATCTAAAAAAAAAAAAAAAAGTAAAAGAATTTGAAATACGTCGAATTATTTCCAGTGTAACAAACTCAACACATAACTTCTTTTTATCATCAGGAAGAATTATAAAGCCCTTTCTAGAAGCTTTTCATGGAAATTAAGTACACCTGCTTGTGTACAGAGCCTTCATTTTTACATTACTTAAGCCAAGCCTTTGCACTATGGTGGTCTCTATGGTCTATGGTCTATGGTGGTTTCTACCCAGGGCGTGTGTGTGCTGGGCTTCTTGCCTTTAGGAAATAAATGGCCAGTCATCTAGAGGAACCTGAAAGGGTAAGTTGTTCATTTGAGTTTAAGGAATACAGATTGGGGCAGATCTGAGAATAGAATTCACTTTTTCAGACTCACTATCTCACATCCTTTCTAAAGGCAGACCATCTTGTCTCCAGCTTTAATATATTACTTTTTCTAAAACTATACCGAACTTGTAACCTACAAAGTCTAAATTCATTAGCTTCCATGGGATGTGTCTCCACTGTGGTGGAGTGAAAAGTGTCTGCACAGAGCTCTGCTAATTGCCACAGTAATGAATTAATCCTACCATGGCATGAAAAGAATCACGGTGGAGGTCTCAGGTGCCAGTGGGTGAGGAATTCTGTTTGGCAGCACCTTCTGTTCAAATCATCAGGGGTTTGTTCTGCCACATGGAGGGCATTGTATGGAGGAACGTGGATCGTTTCCTGTGGCATGGAAATCCATAGGTGCTATATCGGCTGTGTATCAGGTAAATCTAACCAGAGTAAAATATGGTCATTTCATATACCCTAAAACACTGTGTCATAATTTCAAACATTGTGCATTAATCTTTATTCTCCCAGTATGTTAAAGGCATATATGATGCTGATATGAAGGGAAAAAAATATTTGTACAGGAAATGGACTTTTGTACAAGATTCCCCTTCCCTTTCCAATTTCTTTTCATGCAGCAACTGCTGTTGCCAGGCTGTCTTTGTTGCTATGGTGGTGGTTTCTGTGCCAGAATTTTATATTCACTCTTGAAGAGTCACCTGATTGAGTGGCTGTGCCACATAAGTTATCAGCCTCACTCATAAAGATAAAGGATTTAACTGACTGCTGATGTTCTTTAGGTATGATGTCTAGTAAATGGATCAAATGAAATATAAACATGTTCAAGTGGCCACTGTGTGTGAGTTTATGGAAGTATTAACAGGTGAATTCTTTTAGTAAATGACTGAAAAAATAATGATGGTTTCTCTTGGGACTACTGCCTTTAGTAGGTTTCACTTCTAAACACGACAGTCATACAC
>NW_010165478.1:0-2922 GCF_000695765.1 Mesitornis unicolor | reverse complement strand
CCCTACACCTTGCAACACTCGTCTCTCATTGGTAAGATTTCAGTTCTACTCTCTGCATTATCTGAAAGATGCTTTCTGAGCTTTTAACAGAAAGATAAGGTCAAATTTTCTGTATTTCTTTTCTGGAGAGTTGTTCCATAGAACTTAATAATCCTGCTCCCACTGATAATGAAAGTATAATTTGGCCCAATTTAAAATACAATTAGGATTATATACTTCTGGTGAAGCTGAGTTTATCTTTAATCCCAAATCCTGCAAACACTGCCACTTATGTTTAACTCTTAGTATGTCAGGTGCACTGTTGCACTGAAGCATTTTCAAGGCTGAGGCTACTGCCTCTTTTCAAAATGTTGATTTAGACTGATAAATTCAGGATAGCAAGTGATATTAAGATATTTCATATATATTTCTCTGAAGTCAAATTTAAAAGAGTAAATTTTATTTTTAATTCATGTCTCATCACCTCATGATACAGCCTTTGAGTATAGCTTTTGCTGTATCTTCATTTGACCTGACTTTAATCAATGCCATTTTTGTTATTTAAATCAGTTATTGCTCCTTTCTTCTATTTGTCTACATACATTTCCACATGTGAATCTAAAACTTACTGTGTATGGAGTTTATTTACTGGAAATGAAATTTCAGTACCTAAGCATGTTATAGAAAAAAAAATGCTTTACAGGTATATTGCATTCAAACAACTTGTATTATTTAAACAAGGCAATCATTTCACTGTCCAAGATGAATTTTTTAAGGTACAAAACTGAGCAATGACATAAAACTAACATATATCACATCTGATATATGCAGTTTTGAATAACTACCTGAATAAGCCCACTGCTGAGTTTATTTCTAACAGTGCATCTTTCCTTTAATTCCTTAGAACTAAAAGGAGCTGAGTCAAGATGAAATAGAAGATATGCATAATACTTTAGATATTTAGTGAGGCTTACTGCACATTGCGAGAAAGGTGTCTGGTTCTTCTTTTGCCAGACTTCATCCAGTCATCTAATGATAAGACACTCGTACTCTTCCCAGGTGTAGCGATCCTGCTGAGCGTAGCTGGTTTCCAGGTCACTGATTCTATGCTTTGTGGAAAAGAAAGCTTGAATTTAGACATGCATTGAATGTAAGTGTTTGCAATATGTACTACACACCAAGAAATGTATTCTTAGCTGGAGCAGATGCTAATTAAGCAAGAGCAGTAACACTTAAGCTAGCTATCTGGGTTGAAACTAAAATTCCCACTGAGTTCACTGAGCCCAGAATTTCAGCAAAGGCTGAATCATAAGCACTTTCCAGAACTGTTGTTTAAAAGGCACAGTGATAGCTCTATTTCCTTTTGTGCTTCTTCCTCCTTCTGATGCAAAATCCATTAGATTTCTGCTGTATAAAAGGCATATATGAAAGTTTCTCTTCAGCCAAGTACCATCAGGTTAAAATTCTTAAGTCTGAAAACCATGAAATTGCTCCCAACAGTACTTTATATCTGAAGTACCAGATACCAGTATCAGAGCCTACAGTGATCTGTAGGATCACTTCTTCTGTATTTAGACTAACTGCCAGGGGTCTATGGTATCATTGGGAATCATGAGGTATTCATCATGTATTGTGACTGTTTTTCCCCTAACAGAGACTGTAAAGAAGGCCAGGCCAAGTGGAAATGTATTTCAGACTTGTTGAGGAAACTGCCATGGAGGTGTAACAATCCATGGTAGCTTTACATCTTCCAAATAGTTGATTTTGGTAGACTGCTGTGAATACAAGTACTTAAGGGATCACAGATAAGTACTGTAGTATCAGTTTTCTTTGTTTTTTTGTTTTGTTTTGTTTTCTTGGGGATCTTAATATCATTTTTATCATTTCGTATACTATATACTGTGATGAAAAGGCAGTTGTGAAAATAGTACTGAAAATCTCTTCCCTCTTACACCATCATAGAGCAATCCTGTACTTACATCAGTACAGTCAGACCCAGAATTTGTTATTGTGTCTTTAAGTCATGGAAAATGAATGGAAATTAAAGCACAGCAGAGAGTGAGCTGACTTTTCTCCTGACTGATGTGACACTCGCATTTGCATAGAAGGTTGATAAGAATTAAAAAAAATAAAATGGATTCATTGGCTTTGGAATGTGTATGCTGCCTGCATGGACTATCATAAAGGAGCAGATTTGGCTCCCAGTAAAGGCCATGAAAAGTTTCTTATTAAAGGGGAAGGAGTTGGAAGAGGCCCAGAGGAAGAGCTTGAACAAAGCAAATTGGAAGTCTGAAATGTCAGTTCTGTAGCTTTTTCATTTAAAAAAAGAACATCTTCCCACTCAGGTTGTATATATTTTTACCGAGCAATTTTTTGAAATACCATTCCTCTGAAACTAAAACAATTTTTCTTTGAAGATGTTCTTTCTACATCATTTGCTTTGTCTATAGTAGAAGTTTGACCTGCTGCCCCTAAATCATGAGGGTCAATTGGAGACTTCTACAGAGAAATTAGAAATCTCATGTGCTGTGTCATCGGATGCTTTATCTCTGCTACAACTGCACGGGGGCTCTAACAGAGAGAAGGTCATTTGTGGAGCACGTATAACTTTGTTCCTCAAAAATTTTGCTGGGGGAGAGGGCATTTTTGCCGTCTTTATGCCTTTTGAGGTTGAACTGACTTAAGGTCATGTGTCTTTGTTCTGAGGAAGCCCCTTCATCTTACGATACTCACTCCTAACTTCGAGGAAAGAGACCCTAGACGACTTCTGGGGGAAAGAGAGAGACCGGAGGTTTCCCCTCCGAGAAGACCCCGCCAGCTCGGCCCCTCGGCGCCCCCTGCCCGTCCCCGCGGCGGATGCGTTTCCATCCACCACCGGTAGGTGGCGCCGCAGTGCCGCCGGCGCGGCGCGCTGACCTCGGCGCGGGGGAACCTCGGGGGCCG
>NW_010165477.1:0-17131 GCF_000695765.1 Mesitornis unicolor | reverse complement strand
TAGAGAGTGAAAAGTGGCGGCGCTTGTAACGGTCCTCCGATCCCCTGAGTGCCCCTTGCCACCTCTGTGTGCCTCTCACAGCGCTCAGCCTCACGTTATTCACCGATGTGACTTTCCTTCCAGAGCTTTAAGTCCCTGCTGACAACATGAGGAGCAACAGGTCATGAAGGGGGTTTGAAACCCTGCACGAAGGCCGGTGTACGAAGCAGGGCAGGTTTGGGGAGCTTGCGCTAGCAGGGCTGACCTGGCACCGTGTGCCATGCAGTCAGAGGTTTCTGGGTGCTGGGGATGTCATGTGTGGATGCATTGCTCTGTGTATGTCCCAGGTGAGAAACAACAATAGCATGAATAAGTTTAAAACATCCTTTTCAAGGGCAGAGTAGAGTTTCCCATGAAATACAGGTGACAGAATATACTGTTTATAGAAACTGTCATGGCAGAGGTGAAAAAGAATTACAGATTGACTTGATCGGCAGTAATCACTTGTGTCAAAGACAACTGTTCACTGTCAGTGCTTCAAAGTGCTTTATTTGCCCCCTACTGTAGTTTTAACAAAGCTCTCTAGGCCTTGATTAGATTAAGTTAGTTGATCACATTCAAACATTAGTTAGTTGATCACGTTCAAACATTGGGCCATCTAGGAATTAATGTTATGGTCACATGGAGTAAAGCATTTAGGAAGCTAAATCTCATTTGTAGGTTGGCATCCATGTTTTCAAAGTAGTTCACTTGGTGGCTCCAAATGAATGTGGGAAGAGACTGAGGAGGGAACTGCTGCATGCAATTTTCCCTTGCTTTGGTCTTTGGTTAAAGGCCTTCAGAAAGTATTCAGTCCACTTTAGTAAGCTATATCTTTCACCTCTTTCTGATAAGACAGCTGGTACTGTGTTGTCAACATTACCAATGCTGTGGTACAGGCTCTGAAATATGGAAATGCCTTTTTGCCCTCTATTTGCTGACAAACGGTGATCATCCATCAGCACCACTAAAGTAATTTTAGTTCACTCTCTTTCTCTGACCTGAATTCGGAGTCATGAATTCAGTTTCATAAATGGTAATTCCAGTCATCTAACTAATGGCATCTCAGAATTTATCCAGTCTTCCATTAGCATTCATTTTTCCATGAGTGTCATTCTGTGAAGTGTTTGAGACATCTTCAGGAATGTGCCACCTGAGTCCTTAGTGGGATACAAACCCTTCAAAAACACCTTCTCTGGGGAACACAAATGACTGCTCATTGCAAAATCACCCAGGAGTGCAACATGCAGGGTGAATGGTTTCCACCTCCACAGACTAGTGTATGTTGCAGAATGTTTTTCCTATCCCTGGAGACCTAGAAAGTAACTCATACAGGAAAATCCTTGCTAATCCCCAGATACTGTAAAACATAGCAGCAAAATCCCTCTATTGTAATATGCAAACACACACTCCAAAACTGCACTTCTGCTGTAGAGATGTAAAACTTGCAGCAAATTCCTGCCCCTTATTTCTACTTCCCTCTAGACAGACAAAATATTTTCCATCCCAGTCTTATAGTTTGACACAGAATATTTGCACAAACACATTAAGAGTCCTTCCCTTTCTGTGTCAGCCAGTATCAAGCACTTCATGAATGCTGGCAACATGCCAGAAACATTGTAAAGGATGGCTGAGAGATTTGAATTCTGAATGCCAGATCCCTTGATGACATGACCGCAACACAGGTAGGCAGGTTTAGTTCAGCACCCTGCCAGGCATCTTCAGTTCTCCTTTGAGTATGAAGGAATAAGCAGGTCATTTCTGTTTCCTTAGATGACACTCCTGACTGGAACAGATAAACTGCAATGTGAATGGAGAGCTGCTATTCTCATATGACTGCAAGCACGCAATGCTGACGAGGAAGTTAAGTGTCCTCAGCCACCCCTTCTCTCCCTGCAGTAAATTCACTCTCTGCATGCAGCGTTCATGAGTGCAAAGCTACGGCTGCACTAACGTGGCTCACTCCTGTGTTGCTGTAACTGGGCTGGTATATTTGTGCGTGCTAGAAAGTATGCCTAAGTAACTAGAAAACCCTTGGCTATTGAAACATAGTCCTATTTCACCTCATGCAGTAGCACTGCAGGGTATTTATGTCAGAAAGCAAAGATAGTCTATAGAAAAGACAGTCTGCTAAATATAACAGGAGTTTAATTGGAAAAACTGAGCTACATGGTGACAAATGTCATCAACTACTATGCTCTGTGGCATTAAAATGTTAGTTCAGAGGCTCTCTTTCCCATCCTGGAGAGTTCCTTGGCTCTTGGTAAGGAGAAATCATTACATTTAGCAAGCTGACATACATACCTGCTTTTTTAACAAGTGTTAACTATGTGTTGACTTCAGACTTTGTTCCAGAGATGTTTGCATTGCTGAAAATTTCCAAAAGCAAATGAAAAGCCTAATAAAATATATTTAAATGTTTAAGAATCTTACTTTCCTGTAAGATTCAGTGTTCCACTGAACTGTTACATAACAATACTTAAATGCAGTCATTTCTTGTTAGGCATAATGAACACAATCTGAAGTCATAACAAATGACACACTAACATGAAATAAAACCTTTGAGACTCCTCTAGTTCTTAGGAAATCATGTTTCACAGAAACTTCATTTCCTCCAAGTTTTTTTATGAAGTCAAAAGCAAAAATTAAAAATACCAAGTAAACCTGCAGCTCCACATGCCTGGAGGTCCACTTCCACGTCTTGGTGTCTTTTAAGAGCGTTAGGCCAAGTTCCAACAGGGATTCGCTCTCTGCTAGAACTCCAATCCCCTCAAGAGCATTAGGCTTAGTGCCAGCATTCATTGACTCTTGTAATAGCTTAAATTAACTCCTGTTACATTCAATCTAAGCCCTTTTACTGTTTTAGATAGTGTAAGAGTAGAGAAATGGATTCAGTCATCCAGTCTGAGGGCCACCCGTGGTGCTCATCTGTCTTCTGGGACTTCAAATGCTGCATGAATTGGATTGGGGAAGGTGACAACCAGCCGGCTGTGAATTGAGGGAGAGGCTGGCAAGTCATTTTATATATGTAGCCCCATTTCACGAGAAATAGCATGGGGGTGGTCTGACTTATTTACTGTATGTACATTTGACAGTAAGCTCCAACAAAAAGTCAGATTTTAGTGGGCTAGGAACTGTGCTAGCAGTATTTCAGATACTTTCCTGGAGGAGCTGAACAGCCAAGCTAATTGAAAGACAGGAAATATCCCTGCTTAGTTTTGTAGGTGAAGAACTGGACCATAGATGAAACTCTGCACAAAGGCAGACAGAAGACTGAAACAGGTCTCACAAATCCAGACCTTCTTCAGCCCTTTCAAAATTACATTAGTCCTCACAAGAATATCACTTGGATTTTACTTTAACAGACGTGAAAGCAATGTGTCTGCCTATGATTACAAAGAAAACGCTCTGAAGCAGATAAGGATATAAGCACAAGGAAGACACATTTTGTTAAAAGTAGTAAAACGAAATAATCCTGGCACACTTTGAAAACTACAGAGTGATTGGATAAAACTGGACAGTTGCTGAAGTTGGCCTGGCTGATACCTTGATCTCTATCCAGAGTCTAAAAAGTCCTGTGCCAAAGTTGTTTATGGTGAAGGTTGGGAGTTGACTTAAAGGATTTCCAAAGCTAGAAAGACTATTATTCGTAGAATCATAGAATAGTTTGGGTTGGAAGGGACTTTTAAAGGTCATCTAGTCCAACCCCTCTGCAATGAACAGGGGTGTCTTCAACTACAGTTAGGTTGCCTATCTAACCTAACTTTGAATGTTTTCATAATTTCTACCCATCCCTGCTCCACAAGAAAAAGAAAACAACAAACAACAGATGAGAGATCAGTTCCAGGGGAGCTGAAATATCTTCCTCTGGTGAAGAAGCCTTAAGATGACAATGTGTTGTTAGTTTACAGAAAGCCCAGCTATATTATAGGCTTTGGAGATGATGGAAATGGAACTAATTATCAGACAGTCAACATTCATTCCCTAGTAAAAATGAAAATAAATGTAACCATTCTATGGTTAGATAACACCTGTCAGCTCATAAATAAGAGTTCAGAGCAATCTTTGCATTTAGGACCTAGGCCATAAATATAGCTTATCTTCAAATATTTTCAACCTGATTAAGTTACTTGAAAGCTTATCATGATAGAGTCCATTTAAAAGGAGAAGAATTGAAATTTATCTAAGATATGTGTCCCCAAATACCTCTCATAGCATGAATGTGTCTTGTCCTTTCTGACACACTAACTGTCTTTGCACACTGTTTATGTGTAGTCAGCTGAAAAACACCTTACTGGCGTATGTAACACGTTCCCTCAAACTTCAGAAGAATTACTTTTTTAAGTCAAGTTGAAAAATCAGAGAAAAAAGTTGAAAGCAAAATTATTTTTAAAAAACAGAATTGAAGATGCTAGTAATGTAACGGGAAAGATTTTAAAATACAGTTTCTAAGTTGGCCGGGACGATTTTGTGATAAATATTTGATTCATAAAAGAAATAGTACGCAGTCTGTCGAAATGCTGCTTTTATGTGAATAAGAACTGCAGGTCAAAACCAATAGTCTTTTGTGAAGGAACATGCATTTTTTGAATTTGAAAAGTATATTCATTATGGCTCTCCAAGTGAGGCTGTAGGTCTCAATTCTGTGAGGAATTACATGTATTACGCCTAATTTTAAGCATTTTGAAGAGTTCTGTGGTCTGAAGAAAGATTATTCCTACTGCATAAAATTAACTGTATACATAAATCTTTGAAGACTGAGGACTTGCTTGCTATTAGATGAGAACTGTGGTTCAACTGCTGTTTTATCTTTTAATGATAAGATCCCATGGCACTTTTGCAACTATAATAGAGGTCCCATGGTCCCCTGAAAACATTTTAAGTAATGGAATTACATTATGTGCTTTAGTGGTTAACATTTTCCTCATGGTTCCAGCTGAATAAGTTAATTTTGCTTCCCTTCCAAACATTATTCTGTGGTGTTACTAGCACTGATTAAAAAGTTAGACCCATATCTAAGTGAAGTCCTATCATTCTGACTTTTTACCTATATCTTTATATGCACACACATATATATACACACACATTTATATATGTATTTTGCCTGTAATATATTAATTGTAGGATTTCTTGAAATTTTATTACTAGTGCTTCTCATGTAAATGCAAAATTTTATTGTGGGGACCTTCCTGTATTTCAGGGAGCGCTTCTTCTCTTTTCTTCCATTCTCTAAAATTAGTGTGAGCATTGCCATCAATTTTAATTATACCAGTATTTCGCCCTAAGTTTTATAGGAAGAGTTGGCAGCAATAACTATACTTAAGGTTGCCTAACACTTTCCACTGCATAGATTCTGTACTTAAGAAGAGAGATAGAGACTGTACTGAAGGGTACAATAAGACAAGTCAAGATTAGCTAAGTTAATTTTATGTGTTACTTGAAAGACCAGAAGGATTTATTAGGGACTCAGACTCTATATTTTTAAATGCAGTGTGACTGATATAATTTTAAATAATTATTGTTATGTAGTTCAAAAAATACAATAAAGATGGCAAAGATATTACTTCACGGTATTACTAAAGAAACAAATATAGAATTATCAGTATTTTAACCTGTAAAATATTTTTAAAATATATGTTTTCTGGAAATGTTGAAGAAGAAAGAAAGAAGCACCACCATATACCTCCCTTCTTGTTTCTTTTCCCAGACCACTGTCTAAAGCTATTATTAACACTTTGTTGTACTACTGTGATTTATTAATGAAAGTTATCTTAAATTATAACATATTTAATACTGCTGAAGATGGTGAAGTGTATGTAATTATGTCTTTGAAAAAGAAAGGAATTATAAAACTCTAAATTACTGTTTTCTGTAATGTATGCCATTATTGTAAGTAATATTATCTTCTGCTCAGAATACCATTTATGATCTTTGATTGCACCTATTTTTGTATAAGCAGGGGAACACAATTATTATTTTCCAAATATGTGTGTTTAGTTATTAACTAAAATTAGAGTAGGGCCTAATGGAAGCTAATAGTACGAGTGTGTGGTAGACACCTTCACTATTAAAGGTTCTTTTTGTTAAAAAGTTAGAAGTCCTAATACAAAATTCATTGTGGTCAGCAGAGTCTTTCTGTTTCCACTGATGTCTACATTTGACTTTTACAGAGTTGAAAAACAGCTATACTATTTACTTAAATATTGTGGGCAGTCTTGGTATATTTGCTACTGAGGAGTTCCTTAGTCTGTAGTTACATCAAAAGGGACTATTGGAGCCTCTGAGAAAGGCACAGTAATAATGGCACTAAAAATCCCTGCAAAAGCAGTGGACAAAGCTGCTCTTTGGGAAAGGGACTTGGTCCCTCTCTTTTATGTAGCACAAAATATGTACCTGTACGGTATTAGTCAGGATCTACAGCTGTAACTTTATTTCTGAGGAGAGGGGACTGGTGAGAGTAACCATGTGTAACAGGGGTTTGTGCAGAATGGCAAGGGTATGTAAGACATGGCTAGGATTCATCTGGCTAAACCCAGATGTCTATATAAAGGTATCTGCACCTGAATTAACTGCCTTATGCTCTTGTTATAATCAATGGGGAGATGCGTGTATCTCTGTGTCATGATTCGTCTCATCCTAAGATGAATGTTTAAAGTGGCTCAGATGAATCTCAACCAAAGGAATACCCATTTCACTCTTCCTGCCTGTAAGAGGAACTGAGATTATTTAATTTCAGTGGTAAATATCTATACTGTAAGATGCTTTTATTTACTGCTTACTGTTGCTGCAGAGATTCTTGAAAAGGAACTCTTGCATATCTGGATATCAAACTTCTTGGGCACATACGCTATTGGGGTTGACAAGAAAGGAGAGAGTCAGAGGCAGTTTGATTATGGGATGCCACCCTGATGGCAGGTAGAAGCACAGATGTGTTACTTCAAGGTGCAGCTGAGGGAAGAATGGCTTCTTGCCATTGCATGTGAAAAGTTTTGATACCCTCCCTAAGTACTAACTTGTTACCAGGCTTATGAACATCTGTATTTGGGAACACTGGAACTGACATCTCATTTGTGTCTTGCCTCATATAAAAATATGCATATTCTCTGTCAGTTCAGACATCACTCCTATCATGTGCTACAGAGGGAGCTCAGAGAGCGCTCACAAAGGCAGATGGTCCAGTGGTAGTTGAAGGCACTTACGAGTGCTGGGTTTACCATGCTAGGTTGCCCTTAAGCTTAGGTGGGTGAGGCTCTGTGAGTAGGGAGAGGGGAACTGATGAAAGCAAGCTCTTTGTTGTTCTCCGCAGCAGCAAGAGAGACTGCCGTTTTGAGTCAGAGGACCTGAGGTCAGGCTGCAGCCTCCCACTCCATAAGCCCTGAGATGCTCAAGGAAGCTGTGGCAGCAGTGGAGGACTGAGGACCAGTGTGGGTAACCTGCTGGAAACCAGAGACTGTCCATGGTGTGATCTTACCCCAGATCTACCCATGACAGCTGTCTGTTACGCCCAATAACATCCCAGCACCCAAAAGAGCGCACTGCTCTTACCAGATGTGGATGGACAATGCGGAAGGCAAGTTTGAGAGAAGGGATAAGTACTGTATTATTTTTGAATAAATTGTAGGTTAACAGTTGTTGTTACAGACTAAGTAGGATATAAATGACTTAACACCCACATAATCTGTGACTGTTCTCCTCCTTTTAGTCTACGCTGCTCCTTAATCTCTCTGTAAAATCTGTGCGTAGATGTACAAATGATACAAATTGGATCTTTAAGGATTTCTTCCCCTGTGAAAATGGAATGGGAAAATTCTGGATCACAGAGTCCAGCTCTTAGTTTAATTTCTTATATTAGATCTTGAAGTATGAAGATTATATAATATGGGGGAGGGGGGTGTTTAATGCTAGATACAGTTGATTTTTTTAATCTCAAAATTTCTATCTAAATGGCATAAATAAAAATTATTTCCCCTAGATGTGCTGTAATTTCACAACATCCATAAACAGAAGTGATACAGCTTGGTTCAGGTGACTGAGTTCTGGACCAAAGGACAATCATGCCATTATTTCTACTTTATATTTCCACTGGTTTCTCTGAGTCCTTGAATGTGTCACTAAAGTCATCTGCCCTGCCTTCTCCTATGAATCCTGGAGTTAAAATATTGATACTGTACAATACACAACCCTATTGTCATATGGGTAATAATATTATGTGTTAGGCTTATGAATATGAAGTAAAAATTTGCTGTCGACCATTTCTTTCCTTCTAGCAAATCAGAAAAATGGTAAGGTGTTTACTCACAAAAGGTATCTTGCCTAGTTTCTCCATGCTTGTTATTACTTTGACAGTTATGAAAGTAGAAATTACTGCTATTATTCTACACAAAAACAGAGATTCTGCAAGAGAAAATTTAATGTAATTTGGAACACTTTGTAGTCTTCAGAATCAGCCACATTTTCCCCGCCACCCAAATTATTTTAAATTGTAAGTAGTTTTGCAAAGCTGTTAGCATTATTTTCTCAGCTCACTCAGATTTTTTTTGCAAGACATATTATCTATGATGAATCACAACGTCTCTTATGAAAATAGTTATAAGAACATTAAAGCTGTCAGGTATAATTTGTAGCTTTTTCTCCTTAGATTCAGCACTCCTTCTGAAAAGAAGCTAATTTAATAACTAGGGAATCTAAGTTACAATCAAATTTATTATATTTACCAGACTTGAATTTCAAATGAGATACCATTAAAATGCACTTGAAGAGGAAAGAGCAGAACTGCCAGTGGGCATTGAATTAGCAGCCTGAAAAATGTCTAATAATATTGTGATCAAGAGTATTACGCTGATGAGAGAAAGAAGAAATTTTGTTTGTCTTTCTCTGTATCTTTTACATGTTGTACAAGCTGAAATGAAGGCTAGAACCTCAGCCCAAAGCTTCAGTTGTGGAGAAGTGTCTTTTTTTTAGATTTTTTTGTGACTTACCATATGCCTTTATAACCTAGCACTGCAATTCTGCCTACAAATCTCTAAATTCCTGCTAGAGAAGTAGATGCTGTTGTTTGTGTGCATATATGAGCACTTGCCCACGTATGCTGCATGCCGGATGTAAGCTCATGAGTTCTGCATCCACAAAATTTCTGCTGAATTCTGGGTGAGGTTTGTGCTTAGAAGGTTTCTGGATCAAGATTTTCATGTCAGAAAAAGCTCAATAAAAGACCTGTTCAAAAATAAACACAAATCCTAAGAAAAAAGCAGTCTTTGCTGACATTAATCTCCTCTGAGTCTCAGCCCCCCAGCTCCCTTAACCAAGTCCGTGACACAGATGATACTTTATTTACAGCTACATGCTAATGCAGCCTGTTATTTTGTGTTCATGTTAGTTGCCTTTGTACTGTGGAGATTTTTAATTCCAAAAGTTGCTGCCAGCTTTTGTGTTAACAATTTAAGCTTAAGCAGAGTTTTTGTTTCTCCCAAGGACTTCTACTGACTCATATTTTTAAAATCTGAAGTTATGGTTCTCTTTGATTCATCGTTTATAAAGAACGATAGCTGTACTAAAACTGGCAAAGTGGTTAAACAAGAAGAAAAAAGCAGTATTCCAGAGAATCAGGATACTGTAAACTATTAATTTCCCAAAGATACTTTTTCACCTACCAAACACCGAGAATAATGGTCACACAAATAAAAAAAAGAAAATCCAAAAGGCCTAGGAAATTTTGCTTGATTTTAAGAAGGTTAACGGAAGAAAGAGCTTGAGGATTGAGCATTCCTTGTGAGCAATTTGCACACAGGGCATTGTCTCTGTATGGATGTGGCACATCATGGACAGGACAGAAGAAGTCAACTGCTCATCTGACTCTGCTTACACAAGGAAAGCTGAATGAACTTTTAGTAGAAAGCTAGGAACAAAATGAAGTGTTGTAATACCCAGTGCAAGGTCACTTAAGGGCAAAATACTAGAATTTCTGCTCTAAATGCTCAGTGATTAAGAGCTTGAGGACTCCATACATGAATGAGTATTTCTTGCTGCAGTCATCAAACAGCCACACCAAAGCATGACTAAGATGAAAGGCAAAGCTGCAGTGGAATGCGGAGCTGATGAGATAACCACACCAAGAGCAGAACTGGAGATGAAATCAAAGATGGCTGAATTGAGTTGACTGCACCTTCCTGAAAAGGTAAAGAAGCAGTGAAGGGTAAGAATAATTATTAATTAATTTCAATAATTATAAGAAATCAGAGGGAAGAAAGAAACCCCAGTAGACAAGATGTGTAAATAGCTCACATGACATTGCAATCTTACAGCTTATGCCATCAGCAAAATGAGATTGGATGAATTTCTGCAGACTCAACAAAAATCGCCATGAGGCAGCAGTTAGTGCTACTGAAATGCTGGAACTGATGGGAACCAACTAGGCTGTAGTGACTGGGAACGGATGTCTTCAGAGGAGCATGAGACAGCATTCTGCAGTGTGAGAGAAATCCCTGCCTGTCAGTCTAAACTGATAGTTTGTTTTGTGGACTGGGACATCTATCTCTCATTAGATAGGAATTTTAGCTTTTCCCTTTTGTGTGAATAGATGCCCAGTCTGGTCTTCAGTGGAGCTGGAACAGTCTTTTTTTGTAAATGCAGCCTAATGGACATTAATCCTCAGCAGTTATATATGTCCTCAGTATCAGTATTAAGATTAGCAGAGGTATCTGCATTTGTGAATATATTCGAGACGGAGAAACAGTTCCTCTTCAGCTCAATGTGAATTCATGTTTTGTTGTGATCTAGGCATAACTGACCTTGAGTTGAGCTGTTTATACTTCCCCATGGAGCAAGACTGGAAACTGGTTAAGCTCATGCAGTTCTATACTATTGAGCACTTACAACTGGAGCCACTTGTGTGAAGCTTCCCACCAGGAGGTTTGAGGTTGCTGCCTAGTATTTGCCCAGTAGACAGAAGTAGGATTTGAATTTGCAGCCTGCCAAGGGTGGCTGAAGTCCTGAGGGTCAAAAGCACCCACATTAAGCCCCAGTCAGGAAGAGTCCCTGAACACGCAATAGCTCTGAGCTCTGTGCCTATGCTACCCATCTAAAGTGAGAGGGGGAGCAGGCAGACTGCTCTGTGTTTAATAGGGAAAGGAGTAAAGACGGTGATCTCCATGTTAAATGCTGTCCAAAAGATGATGAAAAAAAGTCATTTTACAACCTTCTACTTAGAAGGACCTTATCTAAGGGCTACTCTTGAAAGGAATTGCTAGGAAGGTCAAGCTGGAAGGCCAGTTACAGGCAGAATTTAGTATGAAACTAATGTTCTTTGTCTTGGAGTGTATATTGCAGACCAGCTTGCTGCTGTCTTGTTGCCTGCACCAGCTTTTCTTCTCAGTTTGCTTAAGAAGAATCATGTGAATAAAAACGTATCATGGATAAAAAAAGTACCATTCTTATCAGCCTTCTTGGCAGCTCACGTCTGTTCTCCATAATGTAACCTGGCAGGACTACCCCAGTGACTACCCAGATATTCTAAAGCAAAGATCATAGCCATATATCCTCTGAAATACGAAACCTTTAGTGATTTCTGTATATCCTATGAAATAGGAAACTTTAGGGATTTAGACTTAGTTGACAGGATTTCCAGAAGTGCTAAGGAGGTATGAAGTGATGCAAAGCAAGTATTTTAAGTTTTCACCTGTGAAAAAAATGCCATAGATTAAGGAAAGTGTAACCTCACCACAGAAAGATGAGGCCAGGAATTTAAAACAGTGGGAGCTTAAAATCAGAAATCCTTATGCTCACTTAGGACATAAGTAAGTAAACAGTTAAAGACACTGAAGAGATCTTAGTGGACCTAATTTTCTGTATGTACTTTCTGAAGCTCACTTTCTGAGCACTCATATGCCTCATATGAGGCATATTCAGAGTTTTTCAACGTAATTGCCCAAAAAGAGATACTGAGCAATTCTGAGAATCTTAGCCTTTCAGTCCTAATTTAGGCTCTGTTTTTTTGCATATTTGCCCTTGGCCTTATAAAATGCTTAATTTCGAATCATTTCAGTAATGGAAGTTATTTAATTCTCTGTTCCTGAAGAGAGACTTCACTTGTAAAATATCCTTATAAATGACCGACTCTCTTTGAGCATATTACCAGTAAGCTGTTATTTTTCAAGTGTGGCATTTGTATGTCTTACAGATTTATTTTTACCTTTCAGAAGTGCTAAGAAATAAACTTCATTCCTACTGCTAAGTTAATAGACAGCTATAATGCCTCAACTTTTTAATAGCTTTGGAATGCAATAAATTTGAAATATTTAATGGACTCTGTGTTATATAGACTTTGCTTACACCCAAGGGAAATAGCAAATATAATAATAGCTACAAGATTCACTCTTGTTGTCTGAATACTGTACAAGGATGTCTAAAATGACTAGACAAAAAATTATGAAAGCAGCATATGACTTAAATTATAAATAAAATACGAGGACTACTGGACCAAAATCTGCATGCGGGAAAAACTTAGTGACAGTCAAATCTACTGAGAGGATTGCTCAAGAACATTTACCAAGGACTCAGTCCTCACACTTTACAGTTGAGAGGGAAGTATTTTGAGCAGCTGCACTACAAACAGGCTTTCCAGAAATTCACAGAGTGACTGTAAATGTTTCAGCAGTTCTTAGATCTTTTACTCATTTTCCTGTGCTTGGTGTTCCTGGGCTTTTATCTGTCCTTCTATGGTGACTTCCACAGTTTTCCTTAATTATGGAAGCTGTGGCCACAATTGCCCCACAGATCCTGAGGGTTTGCAATGAAGAACTGTAAGAGGGTTTTTTACCCCAGGGAATAGAAGACCCAGACGTGTTCATCTTCTGTTCATATCAGTTGTCAGAGCTCCAGCAATGGGGGGGTGTTGTGACAGTTTACCTAAGCTGAGAATCTGCTCCCGGTTTTTTTGAGAAATGGGGTTTGCGGTGTCGTCACCATTACCCCACTGGAAAATACAACCAGAAAACACAAACTCTATAAAGAAGGAGCAAGCTTACAAGCTCTGTATATTGGAGCTCTCCTCACCAGCCCTCCTCAGGGCAGCAGAACCAGGTTCCCAGATACAGAGATGATTACAAGAATACAAGCTATGAATTCCAGAAAGTTCAAGCAAATTCCTTCTGCTTGTTCATATCAAGAGTTATACAAATAGCATAACACAAGGCTTGGCAAGATAATTTTCCTTCAGTTTTGCCATGTGTTTCTTCACAAGCCTGTCCCCCATTAAAAAAAGCAGGATACCTAATATTAGAGGTCTGCCTGATGCCTCAACATTTGCATGCATAGTTCCGTTGGCTGCAGTGCTACTGCAGTAAGGGCAAGGAAGTCAGAGCCAATTTGTCTGTATCTGCAGAAGTGAAATCTCAGTGCTGTAAAGCCAGTCCCTGAGAATCCCGGACGGTAATTGTAATTCTCCTCAAACCCAGAGCAATATTTAAAGCGGAGGAAGCACAGGAACCTCCTGAACAGTTTCTTCCCCAGTTGCCTGTCAGGGATTTCACTGCAATGCCTAGAAAAAGCAAAGCAGCTCAGGCAGCATCTATTTCTGGTGTGAAATCCTAGTTGTGGATTCCCAGTGCTGCTGTGTTTTTCAGAGCCTCTGATGAATCTCTAAGCTCTCTTGGAATAACAGCTGCTGGGAGGGGACTGGAATCCCCATGGTGGATTTCAGGTTCACAGACCTCAGTGAAATCTCTAAACAACAGGGTGGAAAAGCTGTTTTTATCAAGAGCAGCTATGAAGGCAGAGAAGCAGACTCTTGTCAGTAAAGAGCTTTTCATCTCCTTGTCATGTTTTTCTGAGAAATGAAGGGTAGGATGTGAAAACCCAGTATGAATTTTGAGGGCTGGGGGCAGAGGAGCAGAGACTCTTTTCTGTTCAGCTCCTCCATAGGGAGGTATTCTGGGTAGGGATAAAGATACAGCCTGGTACTTAGAAGTGCGTTGGTGACCCTCATGAAAGCAGTGCTTTGAGAGCAAGAGAGAGGGAGGGAGATTCACATTCAGGGCTGTGTAGTAGCTCAGAACCACTGTTGTTGGTTTCTTTTTCCTTTTCTTGAAAGCATTTTTTTCACCTGTTCTAAACCTAGAAGAGATCACTGTTACCATTGGTTAGCTCCCTGTGCAACATAGGTTGCAGCTGTGCACTGTGGTGATCTAGAGGGGAAAAACTCCTTATCTGAAACACCTTAGTAGTTGCTAGGCCACAGGCATTTCCAACTCTTCACCAGCACACAGGATAATATATAAACTACTCCTGGTGCCTCACAAAAAGATGACACTGATGGCAGTTTGTACAGTGCAGTCCCCATTACCCCCTTCACCTTGTCACTGTTCACTGCCACTCACAGTTGGCAGTGTCAGGACTATCGTCTGGCCACTGATGAAAAAGCACTGAATGCCTTAAGATGGTGAACACCATCAAATGTAAAACGTCTAACCAATGTCATTTCATAGTGTGTGATGTTGCTGTTGTCTGAGGATCAGCACTCCACCATGGTAATGTCCTGAATGCCACTGAATTTTCTATTAGGGTCAATCTTAAACGTTTTTAGTTGAGCATAGCATTAGCACAGTTAGCCAAGCAATCAAGACTTCAGATAAGCTTGTGATGTAGTCTCCATGGTTAAAACTATATTCACAGGAGCTACATAATGGTCAGCACTTGGATACATCTCTGGTACACTACAAGATCCATGATATGAAAGGTCCATGGCTTGCTGTGTCTGTGATGATGGTCACAGTGCAGATATTGTTAAGGAATTTAGTGTTGACTGGTTCCACAAAAACATTTGACGTGCTGTACATAAATCTTAGGTTCCTTGACCAGCTCCTGGAGAACTAAAAGCACATCTCTGGGATTCTTCTGGCTGAAATAATTTTGATAACCTGCCCCATGTGTGCTGCACATAACACACCCACGAGCCCGCTCCCTGAGCTCATTTTCTATCATCCCTTAGTTTAGCTTGATACTGCCTAAGTGTCCAGTAATGTTTAAAATGTTTATTGTCTCAAGGGAAAATAAAGCCCTTGCACATCCCGGGTGCCTGATGAGAGGCTACGTAGACCAGGACTCTTCAGTTTGGAGAGGGCAAGGCTGAGACCAAAGAGTAAGGTTAACAAAATCATGAAGGGAATGTATCAGGTGAATGAGTAACTATTATTCACCTGTTATTCAACAGTTAGAGCACAAGGTTTAGGAGGTATTCAAGGAAACTAAGAGGAGATTTGTTTGAAACTGATGTAAGAAAGTTCTTTTTTTACACAGTAATGAACTTCCAGAATTGTTGTCATAGGAGACTATGGAGGCAGGGTGAAAGCAGGGTTAGGCAAATTCAGGAACAGTAGGTCTGCAAGCAGCTACTAAAGGCAATATGCAGGGAAGTTCCTTCTGACATCCTTAATCCAGCGATTGTGGTTACTGGGGGAGAAGAAGGAACATGTGTACTCCCTAGATGGTGTTTCCCTCTGCCGCTGTCCTAGAGAAGGCAGCGGAATAGGTGTACCTCAGTCTGCTATAACCATCTTCTTAAATTCTTACAGTAACTTACAGGAGAATCAAACAGATCAGACACTGCCTCTCAAACCTGAAAGACATTGTGCATTTTCCATGACCTTCCACCCTCTCCAAAATGTAAAGCATTCATTTTCATACTTTTGCCCAGTTCCTTTATAAACTTCTTCAGATTGGGCAAACAGAAATAGCTTAAACAGAAGATGGCAGTCCTCCACGGGGAACGGCTTAGTCATCTTACAGTCCCCCAGCTCCCCACAGCTACGGTCTTTTCTTGAGCAGCCCCTTTTCTTCCTGTACAAGAGGGAAGGGTCTCCGGTCTTGCTGTAAAAGCAGGAATTTCAGGATAACCAAGCCGAGATTCTACCTCAGGGATGCTTTTGTCTTGGCCACTCAAAAGGAAAACATTAGTACATACCCAGGGTAATTACTTGAAGAAAATGGTTGTATTATTTTCTGTCCCTTCACATCACCAAGTCACAGTGCAGTTGCACACTGTTGAGTTATTGGTGAAATAGCAGAATGATTAAGGAAATCAACAGGCAAAACCATGCAAAATATGTTAGTTATCAACAAAGTAATTGAATAGCATTTAAGCGAATGGAACAGACACAGGCATGCAAAATATTACAAAGGATTATAATAACTGTAGCAGAGAGTGGAGGTTTCCAAGTGACTACATTCCAAGTGAGGCAACTACATTCACTACCAGCAAACAGAGGACTTTCTCATCACTACCCTACTTCAGGGAGCCACAAAGAGAGGGAACGGTCACCCCAGAGGTAACAGGGTTCCCCAAAGAATGGAAAATTATAAATGAGACTGAGAGGAGAAAAGCTTTGTAGAGGAAGAAAACAAACTCAGATTCTGAATTCTGTAGATGGCTAACAAGCCATATTTCACAAAAGGGATAACTTAAGCCTGTTGTGGTTCAGTGGTTACAACAGCAGTCAGAGCAAAAATGCAATACTGAAAATAATTTTTTAAATGGGGAGGAAGCAAATGTGTAAAATTGATTTACAAAATGAGGAAAAGGGACAGAGTTGAAGAGTACAGGAAGAAAGTCAGTCACTGACAGGTTTAAAAAGAAATGCAGATTTTCTAAAATATATTCATAAAGCAAGAATTCCTAGTGATGGTATAAGACCTTTTGTTAGATGGAGACAGTACATTTAAAATAATGTTGGAAAGGACAAAGTTTTTACTGATCTGGATCTGGGAAGGAAGATGATGATGGTGATACTGAAATATTTTCTATTTCATTAGCAAAAAAGGAGACTTTTTAGTAAACACAGGCTAAACAACTGTTCTTCCTATGGTACACAAGAATGCACCTCACGAGCAGGGACATCCTTCCTTCCCCAAGCACAGCCTCCAGCTCCATCCCCGCATGGCCTCACTGCAGAGCTGCCTCCAGTTCCCTGCGTGGCAGGGCCGTGCCTGGAGCACCCCTGTCCTCAATGACTGATTCCTTCCCCAGCACCCGATGTCTGCCCAGCGACTGGTGGGGGTGCACAGCCCCGTGCTATGCTTGGAGCCCATCCTTTGTTTGGCCAGCTCTGGTCCTAGCAGCGGG
>NW_010165476.1:0-34685 GCF_000695765.1 Mesitornis unicolor | reverse complement strand
GACCGCAGTGGTGCCGGGAGCGGGTGGTGGTGGATGCTGCCGAGCACGTGGAGATAGGCCCAGCCGTCCCGAGATGCGACAGGAAGCAGACCAGGAAAGCCAGGAAAAGCCCGCGAAAACCTTGTCTTTTTATAGACTGTGGCCGGAAAGGGGAGGCAACAGTACTGATCTCTGACCCTCCAGGGTCCTACACACACCACCACCTTCCCTTTCAGGCTGGTAACCCTTAAACCATAACAAGATTCAAGTGTGTTACTGAGTTGGTTATAAAATCTGAATGTATCTTGTGTTTGCCTTTGCAATGAACCCTGGAGTAGCTAAGTACTCTTACTAAGAAAGAGTCAGGTTTCCATTGCTCATTTATTCTAAATCTTCTTTGGAAAATATTAGATGCATTCAACTGTTCCTACCGCAACTTTTAAAAAAGCTTAAAATGATATTTTTTTGTTATTTTTCCTTTATTGTATATCTTTTACATTATTACATATTTATATTAATGATATTATTATCTATTTTCTTCAGTATATATCTGTCTATAATTACTAATACCTGGAAACAGATTGGAAAGTTGGGAAGGCTGGGTCTGTTTGTGAAGTAAAGATCACTGCTTCTTTCGATGGCCTAATGTCTTAATGGCATATGTATAAAGGTAACTTAGAGACCTTTTATTCCGTTTGTGTTGCCTATTTTCAGCATCATTTTTCAAACCTGTCCTTAGTTTCTTTACAAACTAGAATTTATTTTCTGTCTTTCACCATAGATTATGATTTGATGCCTAAAAGATGTTGGTAAAAGTTATTTCATTTATATGCTGGATACTCTCCTTTAACATTGGTAGTGTACTTGAATTATGCGAAGTTTGTGTTTCAGAGTTGGTTGTAGTTTTTGTTGTTTTTAGGGAGAGTAAAATTTCAAATTTTACATCTTATAATGTATAAGGATTTTCAAAATAAGAAGCTATGCCACTCCTGCAGTTTTCTTCCATCTTTGGTTCTCTTCAAGGGCTGGGGGGTGTGCCTAGAAAAACACTTGAATTTTAGAGATGTGGGATTAATGCGAAATGTGCCAAAGCAGATGCTCATTGTACAAGAACAAAGCAAGAAGGGCCTCAGTCTTGCATAATCTAATCCATGCAAAAGTTCCTATAAAGTCAACGTGCTTCAAGAGGGAGTCTTCTGTGAAACTGGTGAAGGTCCTTGTGAAATAAGGAATGGGATCAGTCTATGGTGTGGAGCCTTGTTTTGTTTAGTGCTGCTTTGTACTGATAGAAAAAGGATAAAAACCTGAGTGCAGAATGCTGCAAAAACCTGGTGTAAAAAGTAGGACAAAGCACTTATCACCTTCATAAAATTAGGACTGCTCTGTTGTGTTGCAGTTTTGAAATGCATTAATATTTAGAATATTTGAAAATTAAAATTGAGTAATGTGATTCACCTTTTTTTTGACAAACCAAATAATTAGGGCTATTTTCCATATGCCAGAGTGTTTAGTGCAAGGTTGGTTTTAATTTTAATTAATTGTGTGTTTGATTACAGTTCACAGCACTTGATGGTAGAAAATTTTCCGACAGTCTTGTTAGAGAGGGAGTATTCCTTTTGGATCCTTACTTCAAAATTTGAACTTGGGACTTTTAAACCGTTGGATCTGGACACCTTTAATAGCTTTATGATGCGTGTGCAGAGCTTGGCAGAAGCCTGTTGGGTAACACAGACATCAATGACAACACTTTGGGTGAAGCAATATCCAAATCGATCAACTTAGCCTGGGGACTTGTGGCTTTTGGTGAAGCTGTTTCTTTGATGTACTTCACACCAGTGAAGGGCTTTGTGCTACTTTTCTTTATCAGCGGTGATGTGGTTAAATTGTGTGCCCTGAGTGAAAACCGAATTTGCACATATTATTTGCTTGAGCAGTATTTCCCCTTTCTGTTCTGTGGATGGGCTTTTGGAAGCTGTTTCCTTTGATAAGGATCCTACCTCAACAAAACAAAATCCTCCTAAAAAGAAAATGGATGGGCCTGGCCCTGGTACTTGTTTTGGCTGGTGTCAGGGAGAAGCTGCTGGATATGGAGAGGAGCAGAGGAAAGACAAGATCATGTGAGAAATTAGGTGAGGAGATTAAGATAAATAGCTTATGAAAATGAGCTAGTAGAAATATCAGAACATCTTTGATAAGTAGTAATATAAAATTTGGACACCTACACGTTGTGCAACATAGAGGTGTGCCAAAAGATACCAGATATTCTGTGGAACAGTCGTTACCTTCATAATCCACTGCATGAAGATAACAGGCTGCGTGAGTGTGCAGCGTTGGATCCCCTTGCATATCTTTCAGTGATGTAAAAAACCCCAAAATAATTGCAAATGCAATTTGCCGTTCAAAGGCAGATCAATTGCATTCATTTTCTATATTATAAGAAAGGGTAGCAGTAGCAGTTGGCTGCTAATTATGAATAAAGACATTGCATTTTTTTAACCTTGCAGTCTTCAATTTTGAGTGCTTATTTTAGGGATTAAGCTGGAAAAGGTTTGGAAGCAAGCCAAGTGTCAGTGGTGTTACTGTTTTAGACTTTATCACAGCATCCAGTCCAAAGGATGGATCTGAGTCTTCTTACACTTCTAAAGCAAATCCAAGTGGTTTCTTAGCTTTTACCAATCTACCTATTCCCTTGTTGTGTTATATTTTTTTAAATTATACAGCCCGTTTTTTGATGGAGAACTCTCCACCTCCCCATTGACTGTACTATCAGAAGGGAGAGATGTCAGAATCCTGTTAGCTTTAGTTTCGGGATTTATGTGAGTTTTAACATTAGCAGCATATGGTTTACTTGTCTTGTAAATTGTATCTGGGTGAAGACATTATCCCCTGATCCTGCAAAGCTGAGAATAACGATCTGAAGTGTGAGGCCTGTGAAAGATACAATTCAGTATGAAGACTGAAGCGAAATCTCATGATGCTTATAATAAGCACTAATCCGTAATGTCTAGGTATTGTGGGAGAGTAAAAATAAAGAAACAAAGCCGGAGCAAAATTCAGTAACTATGTTTTTGAATTCTGAAAAACATTAATATTTTAAAATAGCAATGGATAATTAGTGCTTTAAAGAATGCTCATCGAGCTTTGGGGTTTTTTTAAATACAATTTTTAATTAGCAGCTACACACGCCATTTGATACTGTAAAACTGGTCTCTTTTATTTTGATACAGAGTGAGTAATTAATGATTCATCTGTTCATATAGCTACCCAATTTATATTTTATGTTGCCAGCTGGTTTATGATATGTCAAAGACACAGAGAAAGGTGTCATGGGTGTAGTACATTAAAAATACAGTTTCTGTGTATTGGTACATAGATACAAACTAATCAGAAAGCAGAATTATGACCTTGCATTACTGAAGATATTATGAAAAACTGCATGTTTTCAAAATTATGACAAACAGCATGTAAACAAGTAAAGACAAAAACACTTAGTGGTTGCATTTCCACAAATGAGTGGAGCTTTCTGTAGCTGGAAATGGAGGATTAAGTTACTTGCCAATGAGATTTTTACCAGCCTCCTTAACTGCATTGTCAATGTCATACATTGGAGGTCCTTATATTGCTGGGTGTTCTCTTTAATTTTATCATTTTTACTGTGTCAGCTTTTATTATCATTAACAACTATGCTCACAGACTCAATTGTGTCCCAGCAGGATTTCAGATTATTCTTCAAATTACAGTAATTTGTCATGATGTCAGTGTTTTTTAACCTATAACCCTAGCTTACCTACAGAGCCTGCAGAGTCCGGATTTCACATGCCACAGATTCAATTTCTGTTGTATGTAAACAATTGCAGTGCTTCACAAACAAACAAAAGGCAGGCAAAGTCAAAACCAAGGGTCAAAGTCCAGCTTGTCAAGAATCAATTCTAATTGATTTTTTTTCCCCGAAATGGCAATGCAATAGATTCAACTCTTTTCCATAAAATAAAATAGGAGTAAGTTAGTAATTAAGTAGTAAGTAAGTAGTTGTTAATGGCAGAAACTCTACCGTTGGTGGCAGCAACAGAATTTAGAAGAATCACTGTTAGGACTAGTATTTCTCATGATATGTGACTTTAAACATATTCAAGAGTGTTAATGGTATTATAAGAGAGAAACAAGAAAAATTATCTTGAAGCTGAAAAAATGTTCTAGTTCAGAGTCACCTAAAGCTGAGGAAGAGAAGGGAGCAGAGTGACTGTGCATCCTCTGGTAGCTCCTGTGTTGGCTCGTATTCAACTCGGTGTCCACCAGGAGCTCCCGATCCTTTTCTGCCAAGCTGCTTTCTGGCTAGGTGGTCCCAGCACATAATGGTTCCTCCTCAGGTGCAGGGCTTTGCACTTTCCCTTGTTGAACTTCATTATCTTAGAGTTAGTGGGCAAATTCCAGCTATTCCAGTGAGCTATAACAGGGAGCTTTCCTATTTACCCTCTTTAATTTGGCAAAAACCCAGTTTTTGTTGAAGAGCTGGATTGTGTACCCTCCCCAATGCTGCAAAGTGCTGGTTTTGGGGACTGGTGATGTAGACATGTTAAGGTGAGTTTCTAAGAGTAGAAGGAATTATAGACCATCCCATAACTTGAAAATATAAAATCTTCCCAGGTGTACTTTCCACTGTGTTTCAAGGACAAACCACTGCTTCTCAGAACTATTTTCCTGTGGGTATCACATAGTCTTTCCTTCATTTGATTTTGGTTACAACTGAATGCCATCATTATATCATGAGTTCATGTGGTATTTAAATGATGGCATCACAAGGTCTTAATGACCTCACAGACTTACAGTAATTCAAGCTGTAGCAATTGCTGGTATGGTCAGATCTCAAAAATAAGGCTGTCAAATATAAATATGAACTCTTAGTGAGGTATCCATAGAATGATCTATGATATATACTAGTTCTGATGGCATTTTTCCTGACAATTGGCTGGCAGTGCTACAGAAATATCATGCTGTTAAATAACACAGCTGAAGTTTTTCCTAGCTTCAAATAACTTTTTCATTATCCACATTGTTTCTACAGTCCTATGTCCATATTGTTTCTTTTTGATACATTTACAACGGTAATAACAGCAGTTATTTCCAAGGGCTGGAGTGATTTTGCCTCTTTAAGCAGCTGCATTGCTTCTAAACTGTGTTTTCTGGTTGTATATGGTTCTTCATTCCTGGTGATGGAAGCTGTGAACGGGCTTATCCAGTTCTGTTTGCCAGCAACAGATACGGGACTCTGCTGGCTTCTTCCTCCTTCTGATTACTGTCACCTCAAAGGTGGAAGGATTGATACTTAGGGAGCACCTTATATGAATCTCTATACCCTCTGAAGCACCATTAACATTTTCATCCCCCTTAAAAATGTCTTTCCATTCGATTATGGATTATTTCCATTTAGAAAATTTGCATAATATGGGAAAAATATGGAAATTCAACATTACTACTTGCATGCTTCAGTCTGAAAACTGATCTGCATTTCAGCAAAATGCTGAATTTCGAAATAGTGAAGTGCAAATATTTGTTTGCTTAGAATACAAAATCACTGTTGTGAACATTGATTCATGCAAAAGGCTATTTGTGGCAAAAATTAAAAAAGGGCAGTCTTCTAGAAGTTTGAGATTTAGGAGACTTGGCTATAGGAAATTACTTGCAGTAAAGTAAATCTTAGTAAATCCTTGGTATGGTGAGTGCCCTCAGTCGAGGGTCATATTGCCAAAGGGATGGCAGTACTTCCAGAGGTGAAGGAGTCGAGCTCAGAGGGAACCCAGTAGATAGAAATTATAGATTTAGGATTCTTGGAGCATTGGACCTTTTACCAAGTGCTTTTGGTGTAGTGTGCAGTAAGAAAAAATTAACTTTATAGGAAAGCCTAGACTAGAACAGAATAAACTGAAAATGGTTTTATTATTAAAAAAATCTCTACAGATAAAAATAGCTGTTTCAGTGCCATACAGAGACTGAATGTGGCTGCTGTGCAAAATGGGGGGGTGGATTGGCAAAAATCTGGTGCTGCAGCTCCCTGAGCCCCATTTCTGGGGCCTGCAGCTGGTGCTAAGGAGTGAGGGGCTCTGCCTGCTTGGGACTGCAAGAGCCCTTCTCCCCACAGCCTTCACGCTCAAACCACGCTTCAGCCCAGCCGGGAGAGACCAGCGAGACTGCAGTTCTCAGATGTTGTTTTATAAATACAAAATAGAGAGAACCTCTGTGTTCTCAGCTTCTCAATCACTGCAGGCCAGTAGCTAGTGAATGGCATACCTATAGAAAGACGTTTGATTAGCCACAGTGTTATTAATTAAACTTTCAGGTTAAATAGCTTTTTGTTTTCCGTTTAACTTAACCAATACATATAGATAGATAGTTTACTGTGCTTTCTCCGAAATGAAATTGCATTAAATCACTGATTTATTCGTATGTTTTCTGGTGCTTGAAATGCTTATTTCCATCAGTTACATTGGCACAAAGGAAAGATAAATCTTCCTGATTTGTTATAGATACATTGAATAGTTAAGAAGCCACTCTTAATTACTGTCTAAAGGAATCATAGAAGTTACAGTTCTAAGTGTGTTATCAAGTAAGTTTTTAGATTAAATTTCTTTAAATAGAACTATGCAAAATGCCAGAGGTTTCTGCCATGCCTTATTTTAAAGACTCTTCTGTAATATAATTGCATCTGGTGTAAATTTTTAAAAATGTTAAACTGATGGAAGGATGAGATTTCTGGTTAGATACTAAACAGGGCTTAGGTATATGCCTAAATACAAATGTGATAAATACAAATATATGTAATCAAAGTTGTTGGCTGTCTACTTGTGGAAAAGGCTTAATTTACTAGATTGCTCCCACTGTGATCTGAAAAACTGCTAAACCCCTAGCATTTTTGATGGGCACAACCCTTGAATAGCATGGCCTGAGCTGCCAGCTGGTGAGCTTGTACCAAAGCTTCACTGAGTCTCTGAAAATAAGTAGGGAATTATGGCGGAGGCTCAAGTCAGGCTTAGAGCGTTTCTTGCAGGTATATGTGTAGCCCAACAGAAAATGCAACTGTATTTCCTTTTTCTTTTGTTTTTAACATCATGTTAATGTGGGTTAGTTTCTGTGGAGGGGGTGTGCAAGAGTATTATCTGGCAAGGAAGAAGGGTAGTTATACAAGAGGGTAGATAGGATTTTTAACAGCTTATACTAGTTGGCACTATTTATGGACAAAACATAGCAATAACAGCAAAGAATCAGCGGTACATAGCTATGGGATAATCAAACAACTATGGATCACAGCAATCCGACCCTGAGGTAGGTAATGATGGGATAAGCATGGCAGTGGGTGTGTTGTCAGAGGAATTCTTTAACTAAAGAGATTATGTAAATGACAGTGGCTATGAATAGTAGCAGTCATTAGCCTATGTAATTTTGTGGTTATGGCAGACATATTTACTCCCCGATGCTTAAGCTGTCCCATCTCCTAAGGTACAGAAAATGCCTGTCTTGGCCCTTACAGCTCACACTCATGGTATGGGGGAATCATCCCTTCTGGTGCATCAAGGTTGTTCAGAGAAGCGCTCTCCTCTATGGCACTTGGTTTTCTGCTGCTGGGGTCTTCAGTGCTGATTCTCTTCCAGTGCTCCCACCTTGGTGACTTTTGTATTTGCCTGTATCCCCTCAAGAGTCATGACCCACAGCTTTCTTCCCTGGTTTTCCAGACTGTTCAGTTCTTGTTTTGCTACTTCTGTCTCTGTCCTCGGATCAGTGGTCACTGCGCCCTTAGGCATGGTGTTGCTCTCTTGTAGAGGACCTCCCTCACCCCTCCCTGGGAAGTTGTTCCTTGAAGCTTAGAGACACCATTCTCTTTTCTTTGATTTATAATTGTCTTAAACATACCATTATTGCATTACTTTCCCATGTTCTCCATTGTGCTGGCTCAGCAGTTCATTAGTTGAAATTAGTTCATTCTGTTACAGACTATGGATATTTTAAGGCCTAACATTTATGCTTGCTCAGCAACTGCATTAGTCCCTGTCTAGCTGTAAGTAAGGTTAAATATAGTTTTGCAGCGTTTAGCAAAAATTGTACCATTAAGCGGCCACCCCTCCTCTTCTTTTTTGTTAAAGTGATTAGTGATGTGATGGGGCTTAGCAGTCCTTTCTTTTCCAACAGCAAGTTATGCTGGGGCCTTTCGGCCTGTGTTGGGTGAGGGCTCCTGTTCCCTCCTCCTGTTAGAAAACTGAGACACTCTTTGCCAAGCTGAATTTCCTTTCACACAGTTGCGTGTAAGAAGGATCCTGTTAGGATGACTTTCTTTTAACTGCAGGTGCTTTAAACTTGACCTGACCTTGGCAGCAGGGTAAAGCCCCAAATTTCCCTTGCTAAAGTGAGTGTCTCAATCACTAAGACATAATTCTGTTTTCTTTTTAGTGGGGATCATTTCTAGTTCCACAAATACTGCATTTTTTGTTGCCAGTTCTCTCAAGTGCACATATACAGTGTATGTATGTGTGTATATATATATCTATACATGAGAAACCCTATGTGAGTTATCAGCGTGCTGTTATACACTAAGTTAAGAGCGTCTCCCACTCTGTTTAAGGAATATTTATTGGCACCAACTGTTAGGAGTATATTCATATTCAGGCTCTAGATCTTACATCAGTAAACGTGGCTCCTTTGTGATGTTGTTTGAGACCTCTAAGACTCCATAAAGGAATGCACATGTCTGTGTTTGGTGTTTTGGGTGCTGGTTCTAGGGAGGCTACCCCTGTGCTGGCTGTTTCTGCGCTGGATGGGCTGAGCATTTCACCTGTGCCTCCCATTCTCCTTGGGGCCAGGCACCTCTGCTGTCTTCACGAGAACACCTAATTTGTAGGTGCTTAGTCCTTTATTAGGTTGAAAAATCAATTAATAACTTCCCAGTAATACTCTCCCTTGTAAGTATAGTTCAAAATAAGCAACATGTGTTTTCCCTTATTTAATTTGCACTTACTCTGTCTTTAGCCACAACAGAAATAATTCCTTTTGGTGTTTTTGCTTACCTTCCTTTTAGCTTACGCCTATAAGGAGCCTTCTCAGCCGTCTTTTACCTGGTAATTCTCTGTTTCCAATGCCAAATCACCTCTGTGATTTGTTCTTTTTTCCTGAATTTTGTTTTTTTCCTGCTGTGGGCATCAGGGTGGACAGAAGTGGAACACAACATTTAGGTGCATTTGCTTTTTACTGCAATGTAGTACGGAGTTTCCTACTCTTCAAAATTTGGGTTTTAGTGTGTCTTGCAAACTTTTATTTTCATTCAGTGCTGGCTGTTTTTCTACGTTTCTGCTTACAAATTAACTTTTTTCTCGCACTATTGAATTGGTTTCTGTTAGGTGTTTTTTTTTCTTTTTCTCTTTGAATAGCTTGAATTTATTTTTAGTTGCTTTGTTTTTACCAAATGAGTATTTATTTCAGAGAGTGCAGCTCTTACAGCAGGTGCAGCATTTTTTACTGCACTTTAGATGCTACAGTAATTTCAGTATTTGGATGATCTGGAGGAAAGGCTAATAGCAAAATCATTGTTTATATTGATGCAATTTGTTTTTTGAGATATTTTGCTTTCCTGAGGCAGTACTAACAGTATTGCATTAAATTTTATGTACAAGAAAAGATTGAGCACCATATCATTTTCTAGAACAGATTTTTTTTTCTGCAGCAGTTCCTCTTCACTGGCCCAGCTGGGATGGCTGGGGTCTGCAGGCGGTAATGAGTTGCTGGATCCCCGTATCTCCTCAGTTACTGTAGAACAGAGGATATGAAACTACTCTGTGTGGTGCAAGGGAATGCCGGGCAAAAAGCTGTTTGCGCTGGCCCTGTCTGAATTAATTAAACACAGTAGTGGGAGGAAGGAGTCGGGATGAATGTCCTGTCATGTGTCATGTCATTTCTCCACAGCCTTGTGAAAAGCGAAGTCTTTTGGGCTAAGTTCTTTTCCAAGCTGTCATCTTTGTATGGTTGTGTGTAGAATGCAAAGGCAGTAATAAATGATTCTGTATGTTGATTTTGTTTAATAGACTTGCCAAGTGCAGGTAGTGTTCCTGAATTATGATTTCCTGAAATATTTTGGGTTCTGAATTAGCAGAATGTTGGGAGGAATGGCTGTGGTTTGCTTTTTAATGTGAAAGTCAATACAATCTGCTAATTTGATTTGGTTTTTAATTATTTGCTTAAGTCTCAGAAATGCCTTAGAGGTGTTAAAAATTCTCAGGCAGCTTCTGATAGTTTATGACAGGTCATAGAGTTAAAAAAAATTTTGCTCGATTATCTTTTTTGATCCTGTGCAGAAAATTTGTCTCTTTGTACCGATTTTGATGTCTTTTCTCTTGTTGTTTTTTTTCCTGTTGCAGTTGTTTGAGTTCAATCTCTCCAGGATTTCTATATCTTACTAGCTTAATCCTCTCAGAATTCTGATTTTTGGAAGCTGTTTTAGAAACTGCTTTCCTTTCCCAGTGTTTTGACTGTGCAGTAGCCTCACAACACAGGTGCCACATCAGGATAGTGCTTAGATGTATGTTTCAATCCATTGCTATTCAGGAAGAATGCATGGGACCCTCAGCATGGGTTTGAATACTTTTCTCACTGGGTTCCCCTCCTCTCTTCCCAGTTCCTTTCTCACACAAATATGCACACAAGTGTGTCTTCAAAGTCTAAGGGAGTTCTGTCAGTGCTTGTATCCCTGTTCTAAATTTATTTTTCATGCCACTTTCTTATCTGTGTTTTATGCCATCATTTCTTTGGATGAAAGGTGCCTCCAAGGGACAATTTTATAATTATTTCACACCGTGTGCGTATTTGCAGGTTCTCTGTTACTCTCTTTTCAGGCTCTCCTGTCTCAGGTAATATCATGTTCCACTCTAGATCATAGAATCATAGACTGGTTTGGGTTGGAAGGAACCTTAAAGCTTATCCAGTCCAACCCCCCTGCCATGGGCAGGGTCACCTCCCACCAGACCAGGTTGCTCAAAGCCCTGTCCAACCTGGCCTTGAACACTTCCAGGGAGGGGGCATCCACAGCTTCCCTGGGCAACCTGTGCAACTGTCTCACCACCCTCAGAGTAAAGACTTTCTTCCTAATTTTGAGTCTAAATCTAGCCTTTTCTGGTTTAAATCCTTTCCCCCTTGTTCTATCGCTACCTGCTCTTGTAAAAAGTCCCTCCCCAGCTTTTCTGTAGAACCCCTTCAGGAACTGGAAGGCTGCAATAAGGTCGCCTCGGAGCCTTCTCCAGGCTGAACAGCCCCAACTTTCTTAGCCGGTCCTTGCAGGGGAGGTGCTCCAGCCCCTGATCATCTTTGTGACCCTCCTCTGGACCTGCTCCAACAGCTCCATGTCCTTATTATGTTGGGGGCCCCAGAACTGGATGCAGTACTGCAGGTGGGGTGTCACCAGAGCAGAGTAGAAGGGCGGAATCACCTCCCTCACCCTGCTGGCCACACTTCTATTGATGCAGCCCAGGATGCGAGTGTACGAAGTTATTTGGGATGTGGGTTTCCTTGTCTTTGTGTATGAAGTTGGTTTTGTAATTGCTGCCTTGCCTGGCTGTGAGTGATAGGTCTGGTCTGGAAAGCTTTCCTGACAGTGTGCTGCGTGACGTGCGGGGGAGACAGCAGCACTTCAGCTCCTGAGGCTCTGCTGTTGTGACAGTGCCCATCAGCAGCCTCTGGCACTGCCTGCTCTGGTGCCTGTGATCCGTTGATCATCAACAGCACTGAAACATCTTCCTGTCATAATTTCCAGTGCTTTCCAGCAGGATTTTAGCTATCCTTCATAGGACCTATGGCCTCATATGCTAGGTATGAGGAAGCATGCAAGTGATACTGTAAGTATTTAAGTCAATTTATATCTGTATATAGTGCTTATAAAACTAAACTAAATTTACAAAATGAATAGTGTGCTTTCTCCAGCATGTAATGCAATGGTACCAACCCCATCATATTTTTTCTTGTTTGGAAAGAAAAAAAAATGTATTTGTATTTCAATTTGAGTAACTGTTGGAGTAGATTAACCTTTTCTGAAAGTAAAGACTAAGTTGGAAGCATTTGTTTCAACACTTGTCCCCAACCCTGCCCTCCTCCTCTGTGGAGTGCTGTCTCTCCCAGCGCGGCCATGATCTTGTCGATGTGATCAACCCAGCCTACGAATAAGGGTCACCTGCAACTTTAAGGAAGGTAAGAGCCGGACTCGCTAACTGCAAGTAGGCGTACCGTCCATACGTCAGGACGCATGGACAGCAACCAATTAGCTATATGTATTCGCTGTGTGCTTTGCTCGTGACTATCTCGTGACTAAAACCGAGATTATAAAAGCTGCGTAACTCTGCTTAATAAAGGAGAACGACCATACTCCTATTGAGAATACATTGTTACTCCGGGAAGTCCTGCTCCCACTCCCAACACTCCTCAGGCTCTAGTTGTGATTGCTCATTGGTGTGCCTGGCCTGCGTGGCACAACGACAGACCCCGTCAGTGACAGTTTTTTATTTGGGACTTATCTTGAGCCCTTCTTCTAGGAGGCTGTAGTTTCTACATAGTCTCTTTCTGTGATGCTCTTTGCTGTGGAGCAGATAATCTGCCTTGTATTCTAGAGGACCTGGAAGCTTATTTTAGGAAAAAATGAGCTTTATTAGCTTGGGAACAGTGTCTCATAACTATCAGCATTGCTCAGGGGTCCTGCATCAATCTCAGTTTGATTACTGTTGTAGGAAAGATGTTGCTTATGCCCATGTAATTTTTGGTTTCAATAGGCAAGACAGTGGAAGAGTGAAAAAGAAACACAAGGAAGGAAAATGCCTCATAGCCAGAATTAGAATTAGTGTTTGGTCTTTGATTCCCCATCCTGTGCTCTTTCTCTTGGACTGTTCTTTCCATTCCTGACACAGTCACTGAATAGGCTTAATCTCCAAATTAGTAAGTTCTGGGAAAACTTCCAGCTTCGCCTTCTGGCATCTTGCCTATTCTTTCTGCTTTTCCTTCCCCTATCATTTTGCAACCTTGCTTCCCATCTCTCTAGCTAAGCCTAGATCCTGCTGGAATCTGCTGTTGTATTCTGAAATTTGCCAAATGAACACTTGCCCCTCGAGTGTGCAGATCTCGCTCTGTTCATGTTGACTGGGATTTCTTCATACTCTCTTTTCTGGTTCCTTGCAGTCATTAGCTGATGATTGCAGGACTTGGTTTAGGTGTGATTTTAAACCTCTCAAGGTTGAGGCAAAGATGCAGTTGCTGCCTCTAACACAGTGTTTCAGTGCTGTCCAAGGCTGTTGGCTCACGGGATTTGGGCCCTGCTGCACTTCTCCCTGTTGCCAAACGTGGCTACAACTCCTGCCTGGTAGCTCTGGCTCTTTGGCTGCAGGCTTGCTCTGACCAGACTCAAGGCAGTGGATAGGAAACTGTTTCTCGTTCCAATTTCTTCCTTTCTCCAAGGAGAACACCTGAAAGCTGTGCCCAGTTTGGGTTGCCAGACTGTGGATTAATGTGCCATTATGGAGCTAGAAGAGGGCTGTGACGTACGCAGTTGCTGGTTTGAGATGGGGAAACCTACTGCTTCCCAGCCCAAGGGGTACAGTGGCCTTAGAGAGGAGTTTGTGTCAGAGGGGACGCAGAGATGTTGTAGTTCAGGGCATCTCCTTTGCCTCAGGGAGACTTCTTGTGGGAACCATTATGTCCAAATATCCTGGGTCTGTTCTCGCAGTTTAGGAAAAAAAATCATTACATTAGGCCCAAAATTCTTCATATTGGTTGGCTCCACCGCTATCATCAGCACACCACAACAAAGAAGAGCAAAACTGCTAGTTCCTGTGTGAAAAACTATGAGCACGGTGTGGATTCAGTCCATCTTGTGCTCCGGCTTTCTGCAAACCTTAAAGTGACACCAACTCTGCTAAGGATCCTTATGCAGTCTTCACTAGAACAGATAGGGTGAAATATGTTGAAGCAAGCCGGCGTCTGTAATTTAAATTACTTGATGATAAATTTTAATTGCTTGCTTTCTAAAATCGCCAGGTGCCGGGAGGCATTAGTTTTATTCTGTGTCTAGATTTTGTAGGCTAAAAATAAACTCTTTTCTTCTGGGGAGGTGTTATTTTTAGGTTTAACACAGAAAAAGGTAGTGTGTTGAAGAAACTTCCCCTTTGTGAAGAATAGAATACTTTCCCATTGTGGTAGCAGCCCTTAGGTTTTTCAAAATCATTGGGCTACATCATAATTTTTAACATTAAATGTAGAATTTAATATACAGTAACTGGAGAATTTATAAATTAAATGCATTAAATGCAAAAATTCTAACCAATTACTGTTAAGGTGTTAGAATAAGACAAAATTATTTTCTTTTTATTTGAGAGCTATGCTTGATACAGTTTTTCTTTTATTACTTTTTATGTTAACTTTTGGCAGTATTTTGTTTAGCTGTCAAAGAATCAAAATTGAATTGCATGATAATGCTGTATATTATGTTGTATTTGGCTGTTAGACAAATATAAAGAAGTCTGTTCAGAAATGTGTGGGAATACAGATTTTTAAGGCAAATTCTTCTCAGAATCATTTATGATGCACTCATTACTATTACAAAGCTATTAGATGAATTCCTTTGCAAATAGGCATCATGTAATGAGAGGGACATGAGGGTCTTCAAAATAAGCAATGGTGGGAAGGGGTTTGTACCATTGCTGCTTTAGTCACCTGTGGGGAAATTTACCTTCAGGGTGTTCAGCTCATCCCATCAGGCTGGAAACACCTGGACTATTTCTAAGACCTGACTTGTTTAAAGTTAGCTTGGGTATTTCTGCTCCAATTTGCAATGTAGATCTAGTCTCAAACATAGAGGAGGGTATGATCCAGAGTGAATGGTTGGAGGTACCAAGAGAGGACTGCATAGCAGAGAAAACCACTATTTTAAAGTCAGTACTCTCAAACAGTGAGAAGTAAAGCTACTCAAACCCACGGGAGTGGATTTGCTGTCTTATCCCTGGCTTAGAGCTCCGAGTCCCTGCTCTGTTACACTGCGTCGGATTGGAGGAAGATGAGGGCAGTAGCTTTTCGTCATCTTACAATTCCTTGTTGCTTTATCCTTTTAAATAAAAGGCAGCCAATGAGTTCCAGTGTCTCTGGAATATGGCTGTACTATATAATCTTATTTTCCTGGACATTATGAATAAATAAATAAACAGTAAAGCTAATTAGCTGATGGCCTAACTGTCAGTAGCTCAGCGTTTTACATCTCTGTACATAAACTAGGTGTGCTTAAAGGGAGAGAACATCTGCCTCATAAATATTTTCTTTTGGTGAGCAAATTCAGTTGCAATGAAATACAACTGTAAAAGGTTAGCCAAATATTTTGTTGTATTTTTTTTTTCTGTAGCTGACTAATGTATGTGTTATCTTATTCCACTTCAAGATGATAATAGAAACTGCGCACTGTTTTGTACAGTTTGCAGATGGTAGGATGTGGTTAGAAGCAAATTCTGTCAAAATGTTTAAAAACCTCCACAGACTTCACGAACATTAAATTAAGGTAATATTTTAAGATAATGTTCTTTTGGTGCAGGTCGTGTAATTTCTAAGGATTTTTTTTTTTTGCCATCACAGTGCTATAAATCTCTTGTTCTTAAAAAACAGTTAATTCAAAGTTCTGTGCCAATTCAAAGTTCAGTTCCATTTCATTTAAGAATTTCACAAATTTCACAATAAAACACGTTTCACAAATGTTTTACTAAATGAAGTACAGAATGACTTGTATATGAAAGGTTTGGTTAGGCAAAGAAAATATTGAACTATTCAACCACTGTTTCTTTCAACTGCTGTTAAAGCTTAATTGTTCTAATTCAGATATAGTGATGAATTTGGGCATACTAAAATGGAGACTTGGACTGCCTGGCGATGCTCTCTTTCAGGTATTGAAAGTGTAAATTATTAAAGGCTGTGCTCTAAGTGTCTGACAAAGGTAAACAGAAGCACTTTGGGAGGATGTGTTTAAGAGAAGAACAAAAACATTTTGCAGAAGCAAAACAGGACGGCCCTGCATTGAGCAGGTGTTTATGAACAGGATCATGCAGGAACCCTCAAGACCAGTTGTCTTTCAACACCCAGTCCTCCCTCTTTCTTGCTCCAGAGCTTCCTGGTGGAAATGCCACGAGCAAACGCCACCAGCAGTCATTCAGCCAAAGATTTGTCCTCATCTTCTTCAATTCCTTACCCCTGTCATGTTTCGCTGTTGCCCAGTTTCACATTCCCAGACCCATTGGTATCTTTAGTTCTGATTCCTTCCTCAAGGTGCCGGCTGCCTCCTGCTTCCGTTTCTGGCTCCTTCCTTTTTCCTTTCTCTACCTTCCTATTTCTCCAGTCCTTATCCCCAGAACTGAGACAAAATGAAATACATGTTTCTTCCTCTCCTCAAATGATTTCCTCTCCCTTTCCTATCAGGTTTTTCTTATCCTGGCACAGATACAGTTTTTGTGTGCTGGCTTCTTTTTGCTCCTCTGGTTTCTTTCTGACACCCGCAGTTGGTATTGACGTCTGTGTCGTGCCTGCCCTTGTCTTTTACTTTTCTCATTGTTCTTTTGCTTTCCTTCTTACCTCTCACAACTTCAGAGTGCATCTTAATATGCTTCATCTCTTCCATCTTTGGGCAGGAGAAAAACAACGTCTTGAATCCAGTTTTTGTTTATTGCCGCTCTCCACAAAGTCTCTAATGACCTTCTTTTGAAGCAAGCTCAAAACCAGGACTCTATCCTCATTACTGACTCCCTGTTTACTTAAATGTCTCTGCTGATCTGTGTGTAGCTCTTCCATTTTATATTTTGCTTGTACGTTCTTTAGGATAGGGCACTCTTTTATTTCTGTGTTTGTACAGTATTCAGCTGAAACTAGTGGGCTGTTTTATGACGAGGACTGTGAACTACTGTGAAAGTACAAGTAACTGTTGCGTTTTTGATCAAAGGTTCTTTCCCCCCCACCCTCTCCCTGGATATTTGACCAGATCAAATTGTGTAGGTTATCGGTGGGGTTGATAATAAGTAGCATTTTAAAATGGCACAGCTAATTATCCGCAAATGTTGTCTCACAAATTTGCATTGTGCTACATACTTAGAGCAGAATTTTGCTAATCTTTCTCATGTGAACTAACCTACTTAAGTCAGTGGGCTACTAATATTTGCCAAACAGTGAGGATTTGGCTTGTAATCTTGGGGAAAGCATTTGCATGAACACAGGGAATACTGTGTGGTGTTTTGGTTAAAGGCTTCCCCCTCAATCCATTCTTCCTTATGAGATTTTTTTCACTTAGAAGTGGAAACAACAAGGTGTAAGCATGATCTGACCCAGATCGAAGTTGTCTGAACTTCTCTAATTCAAATGGTGAGAGGAGAAAATTATCTCTGGGTGGGAGTGATTATTTTGACTTCACAAAAAAAGTTGGCTCCTAGAAAAAATGAAAACGCCTTTAACTGCTTAAATTACACCTAATAAATAATGGGAGGAGGCTCAAAATGGTAGAGCATAGAAATCATAAACTTTAAACTGATTGAGGACAAGTAAGGGGCAATGATTCGTGAGCTTTTGGGGAAGGGCAGGAACATTCTTTCAGGCATTGTAGAAATTGCAGACACCCTGGTCAGAGAAATTTAAAGATATTTACAAAGGAAATTATTTGCAGTGTTTTTTCACAGACTGTCAGTGTGGCTTTTTTGAGATTTTACACATCATTCACTAATTATTACCTATTTATTTTCAATACTAAATTTCCTATAGAATTTTTTTTCTTGGAGAGAACACATGTTCATTTTCCATATGTTTGTAAATATAAATAATTCCTATGTGTTTTTACTCAACTATGTTGCTTCATTTGGAGGATCAAATGCCCTGCAAGGTGACATTTCTTCCAGTTTCAGCAGTCATCATAGCAAGCGGAGGGAGCTGCCCAGTGTCACCTCCACAGAGGAATCCATGCTCTCTAATGCTGCATATCTACCTTGGGTGCCTGACTGAGAAACTTAAACATCCAGTATACAAAGTGGAGAAAGAGAGGTTTCCGATTCAGGTGCTCTTAATTGCCCTTCAAAAGCTACACTGAGTATATGGCGAGCTTAGGTCTGTAACAGAGGCACCTAGGTTATTTTTCTAAGACCAGGCAGTTTGACCGTCTCCTGCACAGATGCTGAAGGGAAATGCCTTCTTGACCCAGATTGGTCTGAATTGGCATTAAATAGTCAAGTGTAAATGCTCTTTGCCACTGGCTTTGGTAGAGTTGGAATTTCATGTGCCACATGTATCAGTCACAAACCCTTTTGTGTTTGCGAAAAGAAATCCAAGATGATAAAACAATGTGGCAGTGAGAAGCAAAATAAACCAACTCTATCACTTAGATTAGGGTCATTTTATAAAAGGTAAATATCACCATTTGCAAGGCTCTTCCATTATTTCAATCAAATTCTAGATTTATTTTCTCATTCATTATATTTACAAGCTCTGAACTGAAACTAGTATTGTCATCCAGTTTTTATGCTGTACTTGCTTCCCATAAAGAGGTAGAAAATTCAGGACAATAGACTTAAAGGTGGTCCATCCAAAGCTGCTGGCAGGACTGGATCTTGTTTTGGGATACAACTTTGTACCTAAGGCTTCAGCTATGTGCCAGGCCAGGTATGTCCATAAGGAAAATGTTGCTAGTCATGAGGTCCTTGACTTGCTTGGCACTGCTGCTGGCTTGCTTACCCTCTACACTGAAAAAGAGAACTGGTTTTATGCACAGCCTTGGAAAGTGATGGCAGTGTGTAAGCAGACAGGGTACCCTGAAGCTGAAAGGATTTGTACATGAACAAGCGTGGGCAAAGACAGCAAAGGACTGAAGAGAATAGGGCAGACACTTGCCTATGATTTGTCAGTTTGGAGATGCCTATGTTTTATTTTGCTTCATCAATGAGAAAGGGAAGAAGCTCATTCCTTTGCTATTCTTCCTTCTCTCCCGACTTTACTTCATCCTGAAATCAGATGTTTATCCCCAGGCAGGTTTTTACATAGTTCTCTGCTTTTTCCAAAGTCACGTGCCTCTTTTAAAATAATAGCAGGGTACTTGAATTTAATTTGAAGAACCATATGTCCTAGTTTCTCTAAAAAGAAATAAAACCAAACCTAATAATCTGTGCAAGATTCACGCAGGATTACACAAAATGCTGTAGCAGTGCTGACAGCTGAACTTTTTTTTGGTGTTCTGTTCCAGGGGCTAAACCACAAGACTGTCTTTCTGTCCTCTAAAGTGGTCCCTTCTCATGCTGTACTGGTGGTTTTGGTACACAGCCATTTGTCTTCTATTCAAATTTATAAAATTCACTGGTGCTTATACCTTTCCAGGATACGTGCCATCTGCAGCAAACAATTCATGGTTTCATGACTGGATGTGGAAAGTTTAAGGAAACTACTTGTCTCTTTAGTTGAAAGAATTTTGCTGTAATATAGGCCATTAAACACTTGGACTGAAGAACAAGCTTTATTTTATAATGCAAGTGAGTAATTTTCCTCTTCTATTTGTTTTCCTCTTTCTGAGCATACAGAGTTCAAAGTGGCTTTTTAAGGTGATGGGATAATGCAGTGAATGAAAGCAGCAGATCTAAGAAACCCCTCCCGACTTGCAAACATTCCCTTTGTCCAGCTTTCCTTTCCTGTGCAGGGAACACACAGAGATTATTTTCTGGCCCTCATTTTTTGCATACTTTGTAATTTGTCTTTTATCTACAAAACCAGCAAAAAATAAAAGATCAATAACAGTTATTTTATTGCACTTTATCCAAATGGTTGCCTTGGCTGGAACGATTCCATTTGCATAAGCAGGTATTTGGCAATTTTAGTAATATTTATAAAGGCTGACATTGCACGACTGTTGCTTTTGCTGCATATGACAGTATCGACTAGCACAAAATTGTGGTCGCACGTTGGTGTGCTGTATGTGTCACTGCAAGCCCATTTAAGCAGCTTGAAGTTTTTTCTCCCACGTCCCCTCCCTTAATTCTTTCATTGCCCATCTTACCAGCAGAAGAGCTAAAATAATTACCTGCAGTCTCATTTTTCACTTTACTACATGCGGATCTGGTGCGGTTGGGCAGCGAGCGGCTGACTGGGAGGGGCCTGCTCTGATGCAGCACAGGCATATGACAGCGGGAGCAGCAACAGCATCGGAGCCCTTCTCCGGGCGGGTTTTGCTGCAGTCCGCTCGCTGATTGCCCCTCGCCAGCATCCAGCGAGATCCCCGGCAGCAGGCACGGAGGAGACCCTGCGTGGGCACTTGTTTGAGGAGTACCTGCCTGAACAATTGGGTGATTCTTGAACTGCGGGAGAAGTGCCTGTATTCCCTTCACGCAGCTCCCTCCCTACGGGCTTTTTGCATTCAGAATCTATCGGAGCCGTTTCTCCCTCCGTTACTTCTTTTTCTTTCTTTTTTTTTCCCTTTCCTTTTTGCTGATGGTTATTCGCCCCCCAAGCTGTGCTGCATCACTGGCTCTCATTATGCTGTGCTCAGGAGCCCGGTGCGTCCTCCGCCTCTGCTAGGCAGTGGCAGCATGGATGGTGCTCTTGCGACGACCTCTGCTGATGCTATCAGTCCACTGCGGATAGGCATGCTGAGTAATCCTGCTGTAAATGGGCGAGGACACGGACACACGGAAAATTAACCACAGCTTTCTTCGAGACCACAACTATGTGACTGAAGGTAACAGAAATGCTGTCGTTGTTCTCTTCTTGCCTTGCATATTTTGTGCCAGGACTGCACTGTCATGTTTGGAGATGTAGGCTATGCCTTTTTTTTTTTTTTTTTTTTTTTAAATCAGGGAGACTTTCAAGGCGTTTTTCTGTGTGATACAGCAACAGAATCTGTTTGAATTTGCTAAATCCCAGAGGCATTCTGTCATGGTATGGCAGTATATGAAACTACATGGGCTGAAGAAGGTCTTGCATTGTGCTGAGTTTGTGCTAGTGAGGTGTGCAGCACCTGGCATTGAATGCACAGTAGCTGCAGTGTGGAAAGCTGGAAGCAGTTGATTACTTAAAAAGGTGAAAGATTTGAGAGCACTAAAGTAAGAGGAATAATCTGTGAAGTTAACTGATCGCTGGTGTAATAAAGGTTATGCATCTCATTTTGGTAATTATAGCTTGAGCATCACAGGCATCGCCGAGTTGATTGTTCCCTAGAGAACTGTATACATTTAGAAGGGATATGTAAGCATAATCTTTTGAAATACTGCTGCCTTCTTTCCATACTCTGTATATGTGCAAGGTACATGAGAAAAGAAAAGGTGCCTTCATTTAAAATCATTCAGTGGCTGATAGCTTATTACATAGAAAAGGAATTTTCTTGCAGGTGACACACATTAAATGCTGAAGGAATTTACCCTGAGAGCAGTGAAATGGTTGGGTCAGGTACTGATCCATATTTCATTACCAGAAAGTTGGTTTAAGAGCAGGCCATTTTAAGACTGATCAATTGATTGAACAGGAGAAATGTATTTCTAAGGGCTTGACTTGGCAAATATATTTGTGTGTGCAGAGTTTTAACAGCACTTTGAGCAGCAGAAACAGTACTTCAGTGTAGGCTTATATAATATGAACATACTTAACATCAGGGTCTACCAAAACTGCTTGAGACTCAGTTTCCAGATTCTGTCGTCGTTTGATCAATGCTTGGTCACTTAATACTCCCATGCTGCATCTTGAAATGTGATCAGCTGATGCTCTCTTGATTATTGATGATTTGCATTTTTTTAGGATGTAGAAAACAGGAGGATGATTTTGCCGTACTGGGAACACAAAGCTGATTTTTCAGAAGAAAAATTTAAAAAGCTGTGTATTGTATCTGTTACCACTGGCTGGTGTAATGGTGTGCTAATCTTGCCTCTAGGACATTCTTTGCATTCTGGTTCATGTTTCAGTGTATTTTTTAATTTGCTTTGAATTTTCAGTTAATGCTTTTTGTCTGAATGATGAATTATGTTTTGAGATTTAGTCATTTGTGATAACATTTGAAGAAACTTTGTCTTCAATTTATAAATCTATGCTTTAGATTCTACAAAATGCACGGTATAATTACTGCAGTGTACTTGCTACATGTTGAGATTCAGATGTATATTTAATGGGCATGTGCAGCTGTTTAAAATTTGGACTTTCAAGTCTGTCAGTTTTGTAATCTAAGGAAAATAATCCCTTGTGGATTTTGTGAATCGATATTCTCCTCTTTTCTATGTTATGGGTGTTTTCAGAATAAGGTTGAGATATTTCGTATTTTGGGGGACACCGCTGATGCAAGTTTTAGATTTTTTCACATTTTATTTTCACTTGATATTTGGATCAGAAGGACTGGATGTTCTGTGATTACACATGGAGTGCCTTGTCTGAAATGGGTCAGAATATACCTTAAATGTCAATGTCGGCCAGTATTAGATTTTGCCTGTGATCAGAAGTCACCATGAAATATGTTGGTATCTGATTTAGAAGCAGATGAAGTATGGGAAACCTTCAGTAGCAAAGTGTTAGTTCTTCAGCTCTGACCGTGTGATGTTTCCTGGGAATGCTCGGTTGGTAAGCTGTAATACAGTTCTTCACATCTCTTATATCTGACATTGCCACACCTTTTAAAAGATCATGAAAATCACGAGTCAATAAATTAACCTGTGAAATTTTTCCAGGTACACCTTCAGCTCAAAAGAGGACCATCACAAATTTTAGTTTCTCATTGATATACTTTGTTTAAAATGCATAATGAGTGCACAGGTTAACTGGTGCTTAGAAGGTGTTTCGTTTGTTCTGTTTTGTTCCTTTTATTTGGTTATTTTTAATTGTGTTTAAAGATTTGGCTCCATGAAACAACCTCTAACACTTCTGAGGCCTGAAGTCTTTTCACAGTCCTTGCATTTGATCCTACGATATGTCAATGCTGCGTGTATGATAGTAACGTACAGATCTATATATATGCATTTACAAACAGTAATGTGTTGCTTTGTTGTATTGGCAAATAGTTTTATTGGGGCCAAACCCAAGTCTTTCTTTTGGGGTCTTTGGCTTTCATAATCCATTATTTAAAACAAAGAAATGCTTTACATTGTGTCCAGTGTAGTAGAGAAGTTACTGATTTGTTGTCTGTGAATAACTGTGATTTCCTCTTCTGTTTTCACAATTTAAAAATCTTTGTAAGGGGTGTCCCCTGTCCTTGCTGCTTCATGCAGCAGACTAAATTAATTTACAAAATGAGATATTTCTGACCTTTAGGTGCACTTTCTTCCTCTCTATTCCCTGAGGAAAGTAAAGACAACAATAACCAAAAAGATGTTGGGTTAACCCTAGTATTAGTATGTGGTATAGTGTGTTCCTAATGAAACTGCTTATTTGAGTAAAGTTGAATTCATCTTTTTGATAGGTCATTATTTTAACACTGGAGTTATCTGTATCAAACATGACCTTACCCTGACTGTGGAAATTCGAATTGGTTTTTAAGTCTCAAAAGTTGATGGTTGTTATTTTACTGTTTCTGGTAATAGGTGTCGCAGACACACATATGACAACAGCGATTACCTGTTACATACGCATATCTGCAATAAAACAAATGGAGTTAAAACAAGCAGGACTTGAGTAATTTTGTCATTTTAAGACTTAAAAGTATGTTGCAGTCACACAATGGAAAAAGGCAATTTAATTGCAGCTGCAATATATGTTAAGTTTTCCAATGCTCATTTTCAAAAGTGGTTTATGAAGGAAACTGCTTTAACTGGAGTTGTTTGTGTAGGAGAAAAAAACCAGGAAAAACCTGATAAGACTTGTAAGGAAAGAGAGGAGAAGGACCCGAGGCCTAGAAAATGTGACCTGTGAGGAAAGATTGAACTTTTTAATGGGAAGGTGGTGAAACACTGGATACATTGCCTGGGGAGCTTGTGTAGTGTCTGTAGCTGCAGTTTTTAAAAGCAGGTGACATAGATGTCTGTAAGAAATGACACAGGGATAGCTCGACTTCCCCTGGGGCAGAGGGATGGACTGGATGACCTCTGAGATCTGCTCAGGCCTGTGATTCATTGCTGAGCTGTGCTTTATCTTTACTGCCTTTGGCACCCCAGCTGTGGAAACCAGCGGCCCAGGAGGTGCTGGGTCAGGAAAATGTCTTATTTCCACCTTTAGAAGAACAGAGAGGAGAGGCTCAGTGTAACACAGGTGAAAGAAGATGGGCTGGGCGGGAGAAACATGGGCCTTCATTACTACAGGCAAAGTCTGTCAGGGGAGATGGCAAGAAATATGTGGACAGTGAGCTGGGGGAAGGGATAAAGGAGGGAAAATGCCTGTGGGCTTTAGGGGCAGAGGATGTCCTTCAGTCCAAGAGGTCCCTTGGTGTTACCTGTGCTTAAGATTAGCAGTAGCACTGAGAGGACTGCTGAAGTGCTTCACTGTCTCAGGACCTTGGGATCAGCCACACAACATCTGATTCAGAGCAGCAAATTGCGTGGTATGGTCACTGTATTCCTGGCAGGAGCAAAAATTTGTGCGAAATGATGGTGCTGCTCCTTTGAGCAACTGCACTGCTAACTCAGCTACTCTGAATTTTACAGATTGACAATAAATTATTGAAATAATGAACAAAATTCACTATTCTTACCAAACTCTGTTAAAGGATGTGATGCATATCTACGAACCCAAATTTATCTGGAGAAATGCTTCTCTGATGGCAAAGACTTTCTTCAGGTTGTATGCAGACATGTCTAGAATATCGATTCATCCCTGCGTTTTTATGGATTATCCCTGTTTTGGGGAAGAAATGACTCTCAGGTCCCTCCCATGGTCTAGGCCTGCAAATGAAGCCAGTGGAGTTGCACAGGTGCAGTGGGGCAGAGGCTGACCTTTACTGTCTCATCATTTATATGGCCAAATGGTGCAGATGGGTTCCATATGGCTTAACTTCTATTAAAAAGTGAATCATGTTAATGGTGTATTAACCTCCTCAAATGTGATATTTGAAGAATAATGAGAATTACCAGTGTAATGTAAAACATATTGAATCATAACCATGTGAAACGTTTATTATAGAGGATGAAAAAAGACATTTTTTTTTTCTAATGATTTTAAAGGAAAATCCTCTGTAGATAATGAAAACAGATTTTGGGGGCTTTTTTCCTCTTAGCTAAAGAAATTAGTGTCTCTGTTCTTCATTAATCAAAGTTAAGGGAAATTACTCATTTTTATCTGCCAAGAAGAAGTTTATTTGTGTACTTGTCTTTCATAAACATCACAAATATAATTTGAGTAAGAGCTGACTACCTGGAAGTATTAGATGAATATAGCAAACAGGTAGTGCTCTGATGCCTCAGGCTCACCATCAGTCTCGTCTGTTCACTTATTTCTGAGAATGGCAGGTAACAAGCTTATTAAGAAAAGTGCGAGAGGTAACTCTTCCTCTCTTAACTTCCAGCAATTCAGGATTTATGTTGTTAATATTGGTGATTTTTATCTTTTTACAAAGCTAATTTAGAAACAGTTTTAGAATGACCCTAGAAATTATTGCTCATTCTTATTCTAGTCACTTGTGTTATTTATTTTTTGCCTCAGGTCAAGTATGAACAGAGGTAAACCTTGTTAAAGCATAACTTTGCCCCTTGTTAAACAGGATATAGTTATGTCTTTTTGTGCATGGATTTGATTTGTCTTTCATCCAGTGCTAGTCAGACAAGTGTTGTGGGTTGCCTTGAAGATTTGGATTAATAAGGTTTATTCCATCCAAGTGACGTTGCTGACTTTGTAATCTTTATTCATGCAGCTTAGCTGGGAGAGCCATGGAGGCAGAGCTAGAGCACAGCTGTTGCACTGACTTGCATTGCAACCCAAACCATTTACTCATCCTCTCGATCCTGCAGCTGGATGTGTGGTGCAGCATGCAGGAAAACCAAACATTGGTACTACCCAGAGCTTGGATCTGCACAGCGCAGGCTTTTAAGGCAATGTCCAGTATGGGCAACATGGGGCAGCATGGGAAAAGCAATATAGATTTAGCCAGAGTGACTTACACTGTCAGCAGTGCTTGTCACTATACACTACCAGGTATGCATTCAAAATACTCCATAGCTATAATTTTCATACTACATCTGATCTGTTAGGCACTCATAGTTTCATCATCTCTTATTGCCAAATCTGCTTTCTGAAGAAATCATAATCAGGAGTAGGATTAGGACAATTGACCTTGGACTGGGACTTTGGAGTATCTTAACTTACTGTTCCCAGCACTCCCAGAGGGAGGGATGTGTTAGTGTCCACGTGCCAGTGCCTCCGCAGAGGACCTGTCTTGTCAGGGAAGGGTTTAGTTTAATGTCTGGCTGTTAGATCCTCCCAAAAGAGCATTTCAAGCCACTTTGAGCTGCAGGACATCTTTAAAAGGCATGGAGTTAACTTGGTTTAGGTCTCCCTTTAATGTCATGCCCCACATGACAATTATTCATCAGTGTCACACGTGCCCTGTAACATGTTACCAAGTGTGACTAAACTGGGTTGCAATCTTCCCCATTTGCGAAGACATAAATCTCTAATGCTGGAGTGCTGGTTTCAGTGGATTGTCCTCAGGGACCTGTGGCAACCTTGGCTCTCTTTGCATGCATATATAATCAACAGATGGTCTCCCACTCAGTAACTAAATAACTGTATATAGTTGCTGTGTAGTGTTAGAGGTCCTGGAGAAGTGAATAAGATGTATTAACAAAAGAAAAGAACCATCCAAAATATCAGCTGTGTGATAAACAAGCCAAGCTGCTTCCATGACATGGAGTACAATTGCTGCAAAAACACCTGGGTATACCAATCTGAGGCTTTTCTCAGGTGCCAGTGGTGTCTGAGGGGCAAAAAAGACCTGTTAATTTCAGTAATTTTGCCAAATGCAGTTTATTCATAGGTGTATTATGATATATAGACAAATACAAACTAGAAACATTATAAACAGAAATGTTTGTAGTATATTTAACTATATATCTACTATACGCGATAGATTTAGCTACATATAAACCTTAAAAATGGAAGTTCAGGAGGTCAACAGTACCATCTATGTGTAAGATAAAATGCAGGCATAAAATGTGATCTATGCAAGCTCGCTCTCTGTGCTAGATTTCTTTCTAATTGAAGCTGACAATTCAAAAGCACTGAATGATGTAAAACTAAACAACACTGTGCAGGTAGAGTCAGTGTCATCGTTCACTGCAGGAGCAGTTTATTTAGCATATGCATCATTATGGAAAGAAAACTGTACTTTGCAATATATTGTGTTTTCCATGTAGACCGCGGACATTGCAGCAGTGTATCATATATTTAAATGTTAGGTTTAGGGAATAATAGATGTGGTTCTTACATCAGTTAAAAATATGAAACACAATACAACAACACTGAATATTTTATAATAGAAAAAGAACTGAGTATCTTCTGTTACAGCCATAAAAAGGTAATCAATCATCGCTGTGTTACTGCATCAGTACTAGTTTCTGGATCTTTGAGACCTTTCTTCCACAGTTTATTTCATTCACCGTAGTAAGGCTTTGTATACAGGGGTATATGTTAAGAGAAGACAAGGTATTTGCTGGCTAATTTCAGTGTAGTTGTATTAGCCAGGAAAAGGATGGTGGAGTAGGTGGTTATCTCAGAAAAATAGAGGATATTATTATGGGGATTTTTGGTTTTAAACAGTAAAGGGTTTTAAATGCACTTGTAGCCAAAATGCAGTTGAGGCACTTTCTTCGTCAACTATTTCTGTGGTTCTTAGGTTAACACTAAGCTTGCCATTAGTAATGAATGTGGTCTGTATTACTGGTTCCTGGTGAAAGTGCCCCAGTTCTTTACCAAGAACAAAACCCCCACCTAGCAAAGCAGCCTTACATATGATCAGAGACCCTTTTCTCAGGAATGTTTCCTTGCCTAAAAACTATCATACCTGTTATATTTATTGCTTTAATGCAAATGAGAGCTGTCTGTATTTTGCCAGTGAAAATACAAGTAATGAAAATGTACATTAAGAGATTAAATTCCTAATAAAATCTTTCAGCACAACACATCATGCAGTTCAGTGACTTTTGTGAATTATTAATATGACAGGGGTTTGGGTTATAGCAGTGCTTTTCCTTTCATATTTACTGATTCACCTGTTTAAAAAAGGAAAGAAAAATGGAAACATCTGTGTGCAATATAATGACAATTGTGTGCGTTTTACTTAAGACAGAGTACAGAAGAAAGCAAAGGACTGAGAGTTGGTTTATTATCCTCCAGTTCCTGTTGAACTCAAGTCTGAATAGAACTTAAATTGTTACCTTAGTTCTTCCCATTTGTAGTGTTTTTGTTGTTCACGTGACCCAGGCATTTTAAGTAATCGGTGACTTTGCAAAGTAACACCATTTGCATAAATTGTGAGGTTAATGCTGCCCTGTGATAGTACTGATTGCATTAAAAACAACCACAGCATGCTTTGCCTGTTTCTAGTAAAAAATAAAGATCATCAGAGTTCAATTAAAAATAAATGATTGTTTATTTCCTTCTCTCTGTTTTTAATGGATCCAGATTATTTATCCTTAATCTAAGACATTAAATAAGTACTTAAAATAGAATGGTGAGGTAGTCACCAAGTTTCAATAATTTATTTCTAAACTTTTATTCAGTCCATGCAACCTCTCATTCTATTAACTTTGAGAGGTTTCAGTTTATGATAGAACTTGACACAAGATCTTTAATGAATCTTTCCAGGGTTTGCAAATGTAAGCTGTAAATCAGGCTCTGTCTGCCTTTATTTCATAAATAATTTCTGATAGAATTTTTTTATTTCTACATTGTGATATGATAAAAATTCAACTAATAAATTCAGTAATAATAATTAGTAAAATTCAACAAATAGGCACAGTGGACTGTTAAGCGCAGGGCAAAATTGGCTGCCAAGGTAGCACACAAGACTCTTGTCATGCTTCATGTTAATTTTGACACCCTGCTTGATTTGATATCTTTTATTTCTGCATGCATATCTGTGATAAGGGAATAACCAGTACAAGATGTGTGTTCTGCAGACTTCTTTTGAGTGGAAGATTTAGGTCAAGTATATTACTTTTAATCAGCAGTGAAGCTCAAAGCAGATTTCACCTATGCAGTCTCTTTGAAATAGGTAGCTGTGAATGATTACACGTCTTACAGAAATGCCTACAGCACCTGATGCCAAGAGCCATGTAATGTTCATATGGATGGTGGTGCCTCTCATTGAGTGCAATGTGAATGTGATTTTGTGCATGTTGTGTACACTTGTGCTTTTGTATATGTTACACTCACACACATCTTGCGTGTGACTGCCAGTGCATGTTTTCTAGTGTGTCTGTGTGTTCCTCCCAGTTTCTGTGCTTAAATGTGAATCTAGAAATATTTGTACGGCTACGTAGAGGTTTCAGCATTGGAGATGGGACAGTAAGAGCTTGTATGTAGGGCACTGTACATCTTTCAAGTCCCATATGATTCACAGACTATTTTGGTCTATGTATGTCAGTGTTTGCTGATGAAGGAAGTGAGACTTGGTCTGTGACTGGAGCGAAGCTTTCTTTATCCCATGGTGTGAGAAGCAGTGCTCTTGCATTTCTCATTTTCCCTGATGATGAGCTGCAGTTTCTCTGAGGAAAGGATTACATGGACATGGATTTTCTTTTTCAGGTTTAGGTATGTACTTAATTGTTGAATTCCACATTCCTGTGCTTCCGCTTGCAGTTCAGGAAAATGGGTCATAATGACCAGAGGTCTTGGGTACCACTTCATAATTGTTACAAAATTGCTAGATTAAAAGCAGATAATGAATTGCATCTGTTAGTAGTAAGGATATTGCAAATAGACCCATTGTTTTACCACTTTAAGACTGACTATTTACAAGAATCTACACTGTGTGTAAGTGGAGATCTTTAGTTGCTTAAACTCTGAACTGCCCTGCAGAAATTTGTGCAGAATATAATTTGTACAGAGTATAAACAGTTGTTTGTTGTACAGATCTTCCCCAGTTCTTTCGATAGGTTGAAATACTGAGAATATTTCTTTTACTTTTTCATCCCTTCAAATTAATTTCAGGGTATTTTAAGGTTAGGATTTTGTTTGAAACTGCTTGTGGATGCAGTTATTGGCAGCAAATAGTCTGTTCTCCAGAGAAAGCTGCAGCCCAGGCTCCTGTTGGAGCCTGTCTCATTGCAGGGGAGCAGACTAGAGTGACAGAGGCCCTGGTTAGCCCACCAATCTGAGTCCAGCTTCTTCAGAAAATGCCAGCAAATCTGGCCTGTTTTTAAATTTGCCACGTGCTAGCAGAGAGGGAAACCTGCTCCTGAGAGCACAGACTGCTGTGAGCAGTGTAAAGCTGCCGTCTGTCTTCAGGATCCTGCCGCTGCCCCGTGCAAACTGTTACATGTGCACCACAAGTGTTCATGTTTTGGTCAATGTTGTAAAGGCTTACGTAGTTATTCTTACAGTAATGCTTCTTCAAAACTACCTTTTTATTAGGCTATTGTAATATTTATGCACAGTTGAAGAAAAGGGAGGAATACAATCTATAAGTATATTGGAAAAATATTTGGAGTTATTCTGGATGTACCTGGCAAATTGTAGTAGTGGTAGTAATGTTAAATCTGAAAGCGGAAAGCTTTGATGCTTCTGCACCTATAAATAATTACTAACAAAGATGATTGCCAGTGTGGAGAGTTGTTTGCAGAGGGATTCATTTCTGATTGTTAAGTGTAAGTATATTTAGACAGAAAATTATTTTTGTTCCTGAAAGCCAAGAACTTGGTGTAAATTGGAGGAATTAGCGTTTCAGACTCCACAGAGCAAACATCAACCTGGTTATTACAGATGAGACTTGATAGATGTAGTTATACTGAGGTTAGCACAGGAAGCTGTTCCTTTATTTTACATTTCAGTGACTGAATTCAGTTGTTATGACTGGCATATTATTGTTAGCAATTGAATTGACACAGTTTTCTTTAAAAAATATCCAGTTTGACAGTTTCCTGTCCCAAAATGTTGCAAATATTTCTAAGCTCTTAATGTCCCTCTTGCTAAGTCACCGCTGATCCAGAAATCGCAATTTGTAAATTTGTTTTTGCGTATGAGCGTATACATTCATGGATCTTCATTATCCAAGATTGTAATTCATCCAGTAACTGCAAACACTTTTAAAATTTTAAGGCTAAATATAGAACCTTACCTGAATTTTGCCGATATTTAAAATGTAAATTTCTATGTTAAAAGTGCTTTTTAACCTTAGAGCTACTACTGACCATTTTGATTTGCTTTAAATCTGATTTCTCTGGTGTATTCATCTTGATACCAAGGGTTGCCCCCTGTGTATAAGTGAAACCCTGTAGGAGGCTGCAGAGCAAGATCTGTTCATTCAATAGTGCTAATACCTGCACCAAAATAACTAAAAGGTAGCTCGATGAGATTTGACTACATGTGACAACAAGAGATACCAAAACATTTTAACTAGAACCTACCATTGTGGGTGGAACTTGCTGGTAGAAGAGGTGCAACGCAGTTCTAGCGAACTTGAGCACAGTTGTTTCACCTAAAAATAATAACTTGCTCATCCTGGACAGGGAATTTGGGGTTCTTGTGCTTCAGCTTGTAAGTGGTGGTTCTCGTGAAAGTCATTGTTTTTTCCTGTTCCTTGTTCTGTGGCTCACTGAGAAACCTTCTGCTGAAGCACAGGAAGATTGTTCTGTAAGTGTTTTAGTTTTATTTTTCAAAAACTGCTTTTATTGATGGGAGCACAAACAGAGTTGATTGACAGAGTGCAATAGCAGCACGTAGGGCAGAAAGAGAGATGAGGCCAAGCACCTGCTCATCCTAATAGCTCTTACGAGCAATAACCCAACAGTTCCCTGAAGCCTTTATCCAATTCAGAATCCCCAGAGCTGCTCCTTTCAACTCTGAGGCTGCCCAGATCATATCCATGGATGGTCCATTTCTTCTTTTGAAGGTAGCCACTTTAAAAAACGGTCCACTGTGTTTCTGTAAAATAACTGTTCTGGGGACAGCTTTTTCCTTGCAATTCTGTGAGTCTCAGTGAAGACATGTTCTGGCCTCCTGCTCTGTATGGGAGAAGAAAATTATTTTGAAAGTTTTATTAGCTTATATTTCAGAGAGGAAAGACTTTGTGTTGCAGGCAGAAGTTAATTTGAAAACAGAAATGCTTTGGAAGTCCAGTGTTTGTGGATTCTGTCTGTGCTGTTTGCTGTTCCTGTTCCCACTTGCAGTGTGTCACGGTGGTGGTGAGTACACCAGCCTCTCAATGCACCCGTGAATTGCTACTGCTCCCAGTCCTTGGTGTGACAGCTCTGAAAACACAGCAGTCACATTTTACCCTCACCACTACTTCTAAAGATGAAGTCTTTAATGAAGCTACAGAAAGCAGGGTTAAATAATGAGCTCTGTGCTGCCACAGTTGATCTGTTAGCAGCGACCAAGCCGACTAAGGTCCTCAGCTAATTTAAAGCGATCTAGGTCTGTCTGAACCCTATGTAATCTTCCCAAATTTCTTTCTTCTGTCAGTATCTAGTCAAAGTGAATTTCCTCACACCAGTGTTTTTTGAAAGTCTCAGTTTACCATCGTAAATACTCAAACCTATGTAATTTTTTTACCACAATAGATGTGATGTAAGACATGAACTACAGTTTCTCTGTATTTAATGTGTTTGAACTCACTGATTGCAGGTGTTTTCCAGAATCTGAATCTCAGATTCAGTAACACACTTGAAGAAGAGGAAGGATACGCTGAACAGTTCTTATGGTTCAAAATTTGCGCTGAATCTAAAATACATCTGTTCTTCTAGGTGTCTAACATGTGGTCAAGACTGGAAAATACACAAGAGAGTATGGATATTTTGGGACTAAATACTTCACAAGAATAACTTACATTTTCCCCTCATTCACACAGCCTTCTACCCAGTCAACACATACATTCTTAAACCTAACGGTCTGCCTTGAAGTCCCCTTTCATGTGCTTCTGGTATGTGTCTTCATACTGCTAAAGTTCCTTTGATCTCCTTTTGGCCGCTTCCCAGACCATCTTTTAATTCCTTTTGTGAAATTTCCATACCAGCTTTATTTCCTACCAGAAGGCAACTGTTCCATCTCTGTCCAAGCAGGGCCCCAAAGCTTTAAATTCTCAACATGTCTCTCTCCGTAAGTAATACTCCCTGCTCAGACTTTGGAGAAGTCAGGAATATGTAGATCCTAGCGGTGCTGGGAAGTGAAATAAGGAGACAGAAATGTAGTCGTTCCTTCCTTGACTGCATCTGTTCTCTTTCCATTTGCTACTTGACTTGATGGTAGAGATGCTTGGCTTTTATCTGCAGTACTTACTACTTCTCAAGCTTCAGAAATCTTTATCGAATAAAATGGAAATCCAGTTAAAACCTTTGGCCCTCTTTGCCAAGTTCTTTCTGCTCTCTGTACTTATATCCATTAAATCTTATGCGTGTAAGACCTGGGGTTGCCACCCAGTACCATTCTTTTACTGTCATTGAAGGACACAGATGTGACTCAAAATCATCTTGGACTTGGAGTGATTGATTAATCTGTAGATAACCCTCAGGTGCAAGGGGAGTGTCTTTGTGAAACTTCAGGAGTCCCTACTTCTACACCGTTCTACTGAAAAGGAATTTCTGACTTTGGAAGGAGGCCTGGCAGGCTCCCTGGGTAAGGTCCTACTTAAATAGGTTAATATCAACAGACTTGTCTTAAGTTATCAGATGGGAAAAGCTAGTGGTGTTTCCCTTTTCAAGTTTACCACTCTACAACTGGAAGTGACTGGAAATAATGGAAGTTGTAAGAACTTTTATTTTAAATTCAGTTATATTTTTTCTAGTCTGTTACTTTTTAAAAAAAGCTGAAATGCACTACACTACCTAAAGTCCTAACAAAAGTAAGATCTGCATTTCCGTCAAGCAGTAACAGTTTCTGCTTTAAAATCCTGAGAGGTTGTTACAGCCTTTGTGTAATTGGGGTTTAGTAGCCAATGGAGTCTACTAAGAGCCCACCTCTGGCTCCAGTGGGATGGGATCAGGGTGCATGGCTTTGCATAGCTGTACTCTATGTACATATTGTAAGTCTGTAAAAATATATGTCTGTATATACACACCACATGTATTGTTTGTGCTTTCAGAGTCCTGATTTCAATCTCTACACCTATTTTTCTACTTATTTGTACAGTAACCTTACTTACTTTTGTCTTCAGTACTACGTTATATATGTTGTGGAGATGTAGTGTATAACCCCTGATACTGCCAGAGTTTTTTCGAAGAGTTTATCTGACTCAGTGCGAGAATGGCTAAAGCAAGAGCTTGCCAGAAACTTTCGGCACACATCTCAGTGTGCTGAATTTTCAGAGATTTAATACCATTAATGGTTTTTTTTTCTTTAGGACAAATAGGTAAAGGTGGAAATTTGGCTGGAAACTTCACTGTATGCAGAAATCTTAGATTATACAAAGCATAGATTTTTCTACGTACTGTCAGGAAACATAAGCACAGTCTGCAGTTTGACAAGAAAAAAATCCTGGCAGCTGAAATTACATGGATTTTTAAAAAGGTGTTAGTTAATTTTCCTAGGGTTTGCCTTATTGCTTTTTACCAGCAAACTGTTTAGCCTATTAAAAATTTATTATATTTATA